>NW_004524612.1:181611-184590 GCF_000260255.1 Octodon degus | reverse complement strand
AGTTACATTCTCTTAATGAATAGAGGGATTTGTTCTAATAGTGTTTGTAGGTAGGATATCATGTCCGCATCTTGTACAGCAAGTAACCACTAGGAAGAATGTATGCAATGTGTTAATTATTGAAACTGTCCTATCAGTTTGACTGGAAACTTTCTCATTGCTGTTTATCAGTAAAATTATGGAGAAAAAAACAAAGATAAAGCTGCTATCGGCATAATTGATAATGCGTCTCACTAGAGAAAATTCTTTGGGAGGAATGCACTTTCTACCTTGTTTGCTGCTAATCAGTCTCTCTCAAGAGATCAACTTTCATTATGGTGCAGTTGTCTAGAAGTTGCTGGCCTAACACCTAGTTCTTCATTTTTTCCAATATGCGTGGATCATAAAGGACTATACAGATTTGAACTTTCAAATAATCCTGAGTTTTCAGTTTTTTAGTTCTTATTTCTTAGTTTCTTCAGCAGTTTTTCTTACACAACTACTATAAAAATATTCACGGTGAATGCAGTGCTAACATTTATCCATTAAGGTTCATAGTGCCATGTTCAGTTTGTTGTTGAAGAAACATTTATGTTTTAAAACCCAGATTAGACGGCTCATTTAGAATATTTACAGGATTTTGATATATGTATTAGCATACACTTTTATGTGTATGTGTGTGTGTTTATGTGTGGTGTGGTGTGGGGTGTGTGTGTGTGTGTGTGTGTGTGTGTGTGTACAAGTATGTGTGCCTGTACAGGGAACCGATCTTAGGACCTTGGACTTGACAGACACTGTGTCACTAGCTCTTTTTTGAACCCTGGAGTAAAGTCTTAAGAACTTGAAACATAAACATGAAACTGTACTTTGAATCTAATGATTATGTAATATTTGCAGAGTAAGTACTATGGATATTAATTTATTTTAACCATGGAAGTTTATGATGTTAAATTATTGCAACTGTTGAATATTATGATATTTCAATTTTAATGATTTGCTAACCCTGATACTGAATAATATATTTTGTTGGTTTAGGTAATTACAATTATTTTTAATGAATACTATACAGTGGTACCTCACTTATTATTGAGACTATTTCCAGCCACCCCCACGATAAGTGAAAATCAGCAAAGTGTTAACATTATATTTATTTTAGTATTTATATATATTTTAATGCTTTATAAACCCTTCCAACATACTTAGAAACCTTTCCCACAGTTTTAAAAGCACCGCCAGAGTTCTTAACCATTTTGTAAGCTTGTAAGCCTATATAACTTTAACAATGTACCTATACTATAGGGTACTGAAAAATCCCACAATATAGCAAAAAAAAATCTACAACGAATAATTTAGATCAATATTTTTTGAAAACCCGCCAAACTGTGAGTCAGTGAAAGTTGAACCATGAAAAGCCAAGGACTCCTGTATTCCCAGCATTTCCAGTAAGTAACAAGTACAATGTTAGAAATGAAAATTTGTTTTGAGCAGAACCAGGGATTGAACTCTGGCCCTTACACTTACCAGGGAAGTGCTTATTCCACTGAGCCATCTCCCTAGCCCACCAAAACACTTTTTTAAAACCCCTCCACAAAATCCGAAATCTGGAAACTCTCTCAGAAAGACCTGAGGCTATGATTACTAAAACAAGAAATGAAGCTGCATCTAATATATAAGATTGCTTAATTGTCTAGAGCTTTGGAAATCCAAATCAAACAGCACACACAGCAACCACAAGTCCTCTGCAAAAGAACAATAATAACGATGATAATAATGACAATATTTTTCATTGTTTTCCCTTCAGAAACACAAAGTGAAGTGAAAAGTTTAAACAATGCTGCAACTTTTTAGATGTGAAAGTTATTATTATTATTATTATTAGTAGTAGTAGTAGTAGTAGTAGTAGAAGTAGTAGTAGTATGCATTTCTTTTCTTTTTTTTTTTTTTTGGTACCAGGGATTGGATTCAGGAACTTGAACTTGCCAGGCAGGAGCTTTTTCCACTGAGCTATCCTCCTGGACCCCTAAAGATTATTCTTGCTGCTTCTCTTTCATGATAGTTAATAGCTGACAGAAATATACACAAACAGACAGATAGATGGATGATAGATGCCTTAGCACTCTATATGGGTGTCACCCCATGGCATAATAAAAGGGATATTTTCCAGTGGTAAAAACTGTACTAAGGAAAAACTACCTCCAATTTGGAAAATTTGACAACTGTAAGCATCTTCCTACATTTTTAAATGTGTAAGAGATATTACACAAACCTGCACAACTATTTTCAGAAAATATAGAAATATACCACAATGTCATCATTAGATGATCATAAGGAAATAAAACTGAAGAATTCAATTATTTGTGCACAAAAGCACTCACGTAACTGAAATACTAGCAAGAAAAATCCAACAATGTTATTCAAAAAAACAGTGCTATCTCTACTTATGTTTATCTGATAAATGAAGAATTGATAAAACATTTAAGAAAGAAATCAGTGTAAGTTTCTATATAAGTAGAACAAAAATATAGACTTTAAATAACAAAAGATGTTCTAAAAGATTCAATATTCACTTATGGTAAAAATTCTAAGGAAACTAAGAATGTGTAATTTAAACCTTATATGAAGCGCTTACGTCCTCAGGTTGTCAGTAAAAATTGCCTAGGGAAAAGAGTCAAAATTATAAATCATAAGGCACATAATTTAAATTAGCATTTTATTTGATTGAAATTTATTTTTTAACTTGAATAAATACATTTTATCATTTTATATTTTATTGAAATTGTATGAAAAATTGGCTCAGACGTCCAACATAACATTCCCTTAGGTTTTTCGCTCCTATATGTTGATTATTTGTAGATTTTATGTACATGACCTATCTGAAATAATTTTTTATTTGAGGTATTCTGAGATTTAAATTTGCTCTTCTTCTATAATGTATGAAAAATTTTTTTTCAGTGCTGGATTGTTTTCATTATTTTTTGAATATATTATATATACATATAT
>NW_004524612.1:176085-180597 GCF_000260255.1 Octodon degus | reverse complement strand
TTCTGATAGTTTTTAAAATTGTGTCTTTTTGTTTGTGTTGTGCCCACATTTTTCTTTTAATTAATTTTACTAGAATGAATAAATAAAGCTATATAATTTGGTCTAAAATTTTGGTTTACTATGCTGCTGATTTATTAGAGAAAAGTTGTAAACATAAAATTACATAAACTATTGCAATGCTATAAATATAATTATAATTGTAATAATTATAAATGTAGTACTTTAAAGAAATCACAAATGAAATAATTTGGACTTTATTTCTATAAGAAATTATGCATGATCTACAACATCAAGGTCTTATTCTGAACTAAGCAGTAATTTATTGTATTTGTCATTGGAAATATACCATGTTTATTCCTTTTGATATTTTAACTAAGGTTTTTTTCTTCCTACCGCTACTTCAGAATAGTGAAGTAAATATCACCTGGGAATTAAGCACAGTCTTGAGTGCCATGCATGAATAACAACATAATTCTAGTTGTCAAAGGTGCTTTGATTAATGTACTAGAGAAAATCACTTAGGCTTCACACCTTAAAGTTTCAGACACCCTTTAAGCTGGTGCAGAGGATATCATAACTCTTATGTTCATGATTTTAAGTCCTGAGTAGAAGCTTTATGCATCTCTTGGTGATTCTATGCAGAGCAATTGACAAAACACTTCTAGCTCACCTTCTTGCTTGCCAGTTCATCGTACATTCAAAAGAAAATTAAAGCATTTAACAGTATGAAGAACATCTAGATTGCTATGATCTTCAGCATTTCACAGAGAAAATGTTGATGGAGGTTATTATGACCAATTATCAACCAATGAAGACAAATTTTCTATAAAATTGTAAATAGGAAAAGGATTTCTCATTATGGATATATTGTCATTTTCATCAAGAATCTTGATTATGGATCATAAGACTATTAAATAATCTTTGGTGTTCAGTGCTAGCACAATCACATCTTTGTCTTTTGTTTATTTACTCACATTTTTAACATACAATTCAACAAATGTATAAATACTATAGCCATGAAATCATTTTTGAGATGAGCTTAACAACATTCATCATCTAATTATGGATAATAAGATAAAGACTGGAATATCTATATACAATGATCATTCTTCAAAAACACATGATCTGAAGGCAGGTTAGGGTTTTTTGAAGTTTCCTATAAATGAGAAATATTAAATATAAAGTGGTTCATATTTGTTAATATACTCTAAATCATTGTTCCACATAAAATCGGATAAGAACATTTAAAGCCAAAAAATAAATTTAACTGTCTTATGTTGCTTTATTTTTCTCTTTGTTTTTGTTATTTGTCTAGTCCCCTCTTTAAAAAGTAAAATAAACTAATTTTAAATAATCCAGGGTTGGGGATTGCAAGGCTGTAAATCTTGACACTGGATAAGACAGTGAAAGAACGAAAGATAATCTTAGATATTTATTTCTGTATCCCTTGTATTTTTTTCTCTTTTAATTCTAATTTGTACTCTCTTCTAAAAAAAGAGATGAATTTTCTGGGTCTATACTTTTAGAAAAAATAAGACTGTTTTAAAAAAATATAGATGAAATTTTTTAAAGGACTTCATTGTGTCTCTACATTTTCCCTGATATTGATATTTCACCAACTATTTGATAATAGTTTCTCATTTTTAATGGAGAAAAATGTCATCATCCATTTCAGTGAAAATGTACCAAATATAAATTTTTAATTGTAGATTCATATTGACACATTCAGTAACCTGCAAAGGTAAAGGAAGCCAAGTTAGAAATCCAAAGAAGAAAATTTTAACAATATCAGTGAAATGAAAATATTCACCTGATCAGAAGAGAAATCATTTTTTGAGTGACATTAGATAGGACAGGGAAGCATCACAAAGAATGAAATACAGATTTTGAAACCAATAGAAAGAGAACGTTTGTACTCTTTATTTTACTTTATTATTTTATTTTATTTTGGGGGGGGGAAGAGTCTACAAGGTGCTCAGGGTCTCACTCCTAGATTGGACTTCTAGTGATCCACCTGTTCACTGCCTCCCAAGAGCTGGGATTACAAGCATGTGCCACCGCACCCAGTCTCAATTGCTGCCTCAGTGTGCCCCGGGGGCGGGGCCAGCAGAGCAGGCAAGAGAATCGAACCCCTGGCCCCTGCACCTGCTTGCAGGCACTTTAATCCACTCAGCTATTGGCCAGCCCCGTTTTTACTCTTTAGAGGATGTATATAGAACCTAAGTAACAGATAAAGTCACTTTTCATAAAACACAAAAAATTTGAAAAACATGATGAGAATAACCACTCATTAAGAAATTAGGAAAATACAATCATTTAATGACTTTATGTTGAGAACACAAAGTCTAGGAGAACACAATAAAATCAGAAATGAGGAGTACTTAAAAAAAGGAAAGACTAGGTGTCATATTTTCCTTTCCCAGTATTGAAAGTTGGAATTACATATTTATTCATAGTGATAAGTAAAAAGAAATCTAAACTGCAGAGCAGAATGACTTCTGCAAAATGGGCAGTAGATCAACACTTAAGTACTAATCCATGTTGCAGTGAAGGAACTTGCTAAAGAATGAGAAAAATGAGATTTCTCTTAAAAGAAGTAATGGTATTGTGTAGTCAAAGATACAAACTCCTGGATTTTCTTTTTTGTCATATTATCCATTAGCCAAGTTAGTCACAATTATCACATATTTTCAGTTATTGTATTCAGCAAAATTAAAAAAGAAAACCTTTCAAATATAAGTAATGAATCCATTATTCAGGTTGTACACTAGCTACAAACATACACACACACACACACACACACACACACTCACGTGCACACACACAAACATGCATGTGCACATGTATATACACATTTCTTTTAAGGTTGAGACATAATGATAAACAGCCAAGAATGAAAGGTAATGAGAGCCTGCCCATTAGCTCAGTTGTTTAGCGACTGCTTAAACAGAGCAGTCAGGCTCAGGTTGCTGTGGTTTGATCTCCAGATCTTCAAGCCTTACTAGACCTGCCCTGAAGGTATCCTGAGCCAGCACCCTCCCCCCCTCAAAAAAAAAAATCCTTCTGAACATTTGGGAGCCTGCCAGTTAGCTCAGTTGTTAAAGTGCCTGCTTAAACAAAGCAGTCAGGTTCAGGATACTGTGGTTCAATCCCGAGATCCTCAAGCCAAACCAGACCTGCCCTGAAAGCATCATGAGCCTACCAAAAATGAAAAAATATATACTTCATGGGGACCCCCTCAAGCTTTACCAGACCTGCCCTGCAGGTGTCTTGAGCCAGCCAAAGACACAGAGAGAGAAAGAGAGAGAGAGAGAGAGAGAGAGAGAGAGAGAGAGAGAGAGAGAGAGAGAGACAGAGAGAGAGAGACAGAGACAGAGACAGAGACAGACAGAGAGAGAGAGAAAGAGAGAGAAAATTAAATTCATGGTCAAATTTGTATCTTCCACAAAAGCACATAATAGAGACATTAGAAGTTGTTTTCCACATACACATATTTAAATCATTTAGTAATGATTCATTAGAAACTATTTTTAGGTAAAAGAAGACTAAAGCTATTATAAATAAGTGAAAATCAAACAAAATCTAGAAATGTTAAACTGTATCTGAGTTGATGTAGAAATAAAAGTAAAGGTATATATTAAATGGATGTTACAAATTACTTAAAATACAGTATGTAAAATGAAGACACAGAAGCATGAAAGAGAATATAAAGAAAGATAATAGAGTAGCAAAGTCTGAAAGAGGGCCAAGTTCTATGAGATTCCCTAGCTCTTGAAGAGATGGTGAACAAATGAAATTAGAAGAGGCACTCATGGAGATGAGGCAATACAGTAGTTCTCTCAGATGTTCTGTCCTCCAGAGGAGCAGGTTTGTGTCACTCTCCAGAAGACACATGATATAATGTTCAATGAATCTCTCCAGGATTAGATTTTTTGTATGTCTTATTGGCAGCTCAGTGGAATAAATTTACCTAGATATAAAGGAATTCTCTAACAGTCATGTAGTTCTTATGGCTTGTGTCTAGCTCTTTCCCAAATTCTCATAGATAGTCATAGACGAGACTTTTTAGACATGGTGAGATCTGGACAATGTGACACTGGTTCATGGTGCTGTGCTAGACTCAAGGGTGTAGAATTACTGTTAGAGGCAAAAAAGACACGTTAAGGTCTTTGCTTGACCTTGCCTGCTTGCTTGCTGTAAACTGCTTCTTCTCTGCTATGGCTATTGGCCATCTGTGCCACCCTGCCATCAGAACAAGCTAAGAAAAAAACAAAAACCTCTATGAACTGTGAAAGAAATAAACATTTTTCTCTTCGACTTTGGGTGTCTAAGTATTTTTTTATACTTCGTTGGGGACTAAGTGATAGAACCAGATAGGCAAGGTGAGTCAGTGCTTTTTTTTATTTTTTATTATTTATTTATGTTTTGTAGTCAGCTCAGCCCACCCTGGGGGTGCAATTTGGGCAGCATAGGGCGCCAGATATCAAGCCATGGTTCCTGTGCTTGCCTAAG
>NW_004524612.1:171620-175758 GCF_000260255.1 Octodon degus | reverse complement strand
AAAATGTAAAATTAAATGAAGTAAAACTTTGACTTTTAAATAACAAATATTAAGTACACTAAGAAATCTTCATATATGAATAGATATGAATTGGAAGATTGAAGACAAAAAAATTATATTTTGAGATTTTCATGTAAGAGAAAACATGCAATATTTAAACTTACATGTCTGATTTGTTTTATTTAATGGTATGGTCTCAAATGCATCCATTTTCCTGCAAATGATTTCGGTTTATCATTCTTTATGGCAGAGTTAATATTCATTGCATATAAATAGCACATTTTATTTATTAATTATACATGTCCAAGATTTAGCTTTTATGAATTTTGCTACAAAAAGTAAAAAGAACACATAGATGAGTATATCTCCCTGTAACATGATGTCTTTAACTCTTTGGGAAAAGTATTTAGAAAGAGAATAGCTGATTCCCATAGTGGTTGTTCTACTTTACATTCCCAACAGTGTTGAAGTTTTCTCTTCCTGCAGCCTCTCAACCATTTATTATTTGAATTCATGATGATGGCCATTTTTTCTGGTATCAGATGGAAGTTTTTAATTTGCATTTATCAAAAGCGAATGGAGAAAAGTTGGGAAATAAGTTAGAGGCAAAACAATACATGTGGGGCAGGGAGATGGCACAGTGGAATAAGCACTCCTTTGGCAAGTGCAAGGGCCTGAGTTCAATTCCCAGATCAGAAAAATAATAAAAACAAAAACAAAGAAAAAGAAACCCCATACATGTACATATACAAGTTGGATAAAACAATAGTCCTAAGAATTTCCATCATGTTTTTGAAAATAGCGGTTAATGGGTAGCATTCTCACCCTGACTAACTCTTTATGTTGATGTCTGTGAATGAGGCAACTACACTGAAGACAGCAATGGGTAATACTAAAACCATGCTTAAAATACCCATCATCTTGGTCTTCTAAATGTGTCTCAGAATGCATCTGGAGATATTTCTAATGTTGTATCTATTATTACTATATTCTCTTTAAGGTAAATTTTTTAAAGGTAATAAAAAATGTGAGCCAAAAACAAAAAAATATAATTTTTTTGAAAGCATGTAGTAATATTCAATCATATTTCTCATCTTGCATAACTATATCAGTTAATCTGAGCCCCAGATTTGCAAATAAAAATAGATAACATATCAATCACTGTTCATCAGATATTCTTGTTTTGAAAATCTTTAACATTTGTATTATTACATGTTACCTTGTTTCTGTGTTTGCTTTTTCTTGTTCTTGTTTTTATTTTTCAAAGTAAAATTGTAGAGAGTCAGCCTAGGCCAAGTGTGTGAGTGAGACCTTCAGCCCTGCTCTTGGGACTCTTCCAGACAAAGCCTAGATCCAGCATGTGTGTGGGAGAGCTTCTGCTCTGCTGCACCCACCAGATTTCTATGAACACAGCCCGGACCTGGCATTAAGGCCTGATGTAAAACTCTGCAGCTGAAGTCCCTTTAAAGAGGCTAGTGGCCAGAACCACCCAGCTAATCCAGGAGCAGAACATCTTGCCAGAGGGGCACAGCAGGTTCACTTCCATGGGCTGCAGCTGGAAGAAGCTGAGCACAGCAGCCAGACACAATCCAGGCACATTGGGATAAAGTCAAACTTTGTAGATACGCACTATCACAGCTGAGACACTTTGCCAGCCCAGATCTATAAGAGTCTCTTCCCTCTTTCCCTGTTGACTGAGATAGGGTGCAAAAGGTAACCACAGGGAATTAGTCTGTCTGGAAACCTCAGGTACATCAAGGTGAGGTGATCAGATAGAACTTAGGGGAACAAACTCAAATACAAATTCCCAATTCAATATCTGCTTAGCTATACAGACCTAATGATTGCTCTTAATGTCTAAAATACAAACCCATTAGTTATAAAAGTTTGTCAACTGCTAAATATCACTACCCATTATTAGTGTTTTTAAGTGTAGTTCTTTAAATATAAAACCATAACTGCTTTAATGGTATAATCTCTCTTGGGTAAGAATTTTTGTAGGTGCTAAGGTTATAACTGCACCAAAGCTCTACACCAAAGGTCAGAGGACAGTGTTATACAAAATGACAATGAGAAGGAGCAAAATGCAATCTCAGGCCCTGAGCCCACCGAGAACAAATGCAGAAGATACTAGCACAGAAGAAACTGGGAATCACACATCTGTGATGTCTGAACTAATAGTGTCTTAAGTAAAGAAACAGCTTCAGAAAGGTTTAGAGGAACTCAGATCAGAAATAACCTGTGAAATAAAAAAAAAAAAGAAATCTCTGAATTAATAGCATCTGAAGTAAAGAATCAACTGCAGAAACATAAAGAGGAAATCAGATCAGAAATAATTTCTGAAGGAAAAAAGAAAGGATAGTTTTAATGAAAGGATTAATAACTGCTTCTAAAGAAGACACTGATAAATTAGAGGAGATTAGAAAAGTGATGAAATCCTTCAATGAGAAATATAGGAAAGAAATAGATCACATGAAGCAGAGTCAAAGAGATATAGGGGAACTTAAAATCTCAATTACAAGCTTATAAAACTGTTTGAATGAAAGTGAAAATAGAGTTTCAGATCTTGAAGACACCATCACAGCTAGAGAAAAGTAAGAAAAAATCTCTTAAAAACAACTAGGATGCAGGAAAAAATAGTTCATCACCTGCAAGATGATGCAAAGATGAACATCATGAGACTAATAGGTATCAATGAGAAAGAAGGAGTCAATAAAAGTGATATAAAAAGAATATGGGTAGAAGTAATAGCAGAAAACTTCCCAAATATGGGGATACAATGTGACATTCAGGTAACCGAAGCAAACAGAACTCCAAATAACATCAACCCAATTAAAAACACAGTGAGACATATAATAGTCAAGATCTCAGAAACTCAGCACAAGAACAATATACTGAAAGCCGCTAGAGAAAAGAAGCAGATCACAGTAAAACCCATCAGAATAATGGCAGACTGCTCCTCACAAACCATGAAGGCAAGAAGAGAATGGAGCAGAGTACTTCAAGTCCTCTATGAAAACAAATTCCAGCTCAGACTACTGAGCAATGTTTAAAAATTTAAGCATCAATAAAAACCCTAAAATGTTGCTTTTAAGTTCTATAATAAAAATTTCTTAAACCATTTTATCATTATCTAGCAGTTGCTTGCAGGGTATTTTATTAAATAGTGAGTTCATGTACTCTTCATACATACATGTATGTAATCATGTTCCTCTACATAACACATTGTTCATCTTTTCCATGTTCTTTTTAGTTTTTATTTTCTAGTTTGTTTTACAAAGTATAATAATAATAGGTAAGACATTAAAGATGATGCACATTTAGAAGAACAAGATGAAAACTATTCAACCATGGTTGTTATATTGTGCATTGCAGTCCTTAATGTAGTTTCTCAGATCACAGATACTCATTGTGAAGAAGAGTAATTTTAGTGCAGTCCATTATTTTATTAATTGCATGTATTAACAGCTTTGGGAAATCTGAGATCTTCTCAGGTATGTTTGAACCCTCCTGCATTTTCCTTCTGCCAGTATATGCCTAAGATGGTACAGAATATGTAATTGATTTCATATTGTAATTTAATTATCACTATAATATGTGCCATAAAGTTTTTCTTCCAGTATTTAAGACATTGGGTAGGTTTTTATACCTACCTCATTTACCACCTATAAACCATGGATCATAGGAAATAACTTCTGCATATACTTTAAGAGTTATGTCAAAAGCATCAAGTATTTATGTTTAAATTTTATGCAGGAGGGCCAAGGATATAGCTCAGAGGCATAAGTGCCTCCCTGGAAAACTCAAGGTCCCAAGTTTGATCCCCAGTACTAAATAAACAAATAAATGAATAAATATTGATGCAGGAAAAAACAACTGACCATTTTCTTGGACTCAAGAATGTTTTTTGAAAAAAAAAGAATTTTTTTGTTTTCATAAATATATTGATTAGTAAGTAATCTCTACACAGATTTCTACAGTGGTTATACCAGTCTACATAACCAAAAACAGTGGATAAAGGTTTCATTTTCCCAAGTCCCTGCCAGAATTTATGATTGGTTAAATTCTTGATGACCTGCCATTGTTTCTGGGATGCTATACAATCTCAGTGTGGTTTTGATTTGCATCTTTTTTTTTT
>NW_004524612.1:169661-170645 GCF_000260255.1 Octodon degus | reverse complement strand
TAATTTTTGATCTACAAACTTAAGTTGTTAAGCCTCCAGAAGATAAATTTAATGATCATATTACACTATAATATAGGCAGTTGATTTTAACCTTACTGTCTGATTATCAGACATCTTAGACATAACATGGAACAGGTATTTTCCATCAGGTGTTGATATGTAGGCTGGTGAAAAACATTATGGAAATCAGTATGGAGATTCCTTAAAAACTAGGACTGTAAATCCCATTCAAACAAGCTATTCCATACTGGGAATTTTCCCAGAACTGAAAACATCATATCACAGTGATATATGTGCACCTATGTTTATAGGAGCACAATTTGTGATAGCCAAATATTGAAAGCACCTGAGGAATAGATGAACCTTTATTTTTCAAATATTAATTTCCATGTTTATTTCTTCACCTGACAAGTGTGCATTCATCTCAGACGCCCATTATTGTGTAAGAAATTTAGGATATCTGATGTTTTTTTAATTCTTCTTATACTCTAGTTAAGTCTTTTGTCTAAGACTGGCAATAATTTTTTCCACACTCTTTGAGCTGTCTCTAAAACTCTGTTGGTAACTTATTTTGTTGTTCAAAAGCATTTTAATAAGATGATACTCCATTTGTGTGCTCTCTGTAGTATTGCCCATATGTCATACAACTGTGATATCTGTACACCCATTTTATAGCAGCAAAATTTCTAATAACTAAATCTTGTAAGTAACCCAAATACCTATCAAGCAAGAGACGGATAAAAAATGATGTGTTTTTATATGATAGAATACTACTCAGACATAAAGAAAGATAAACTTGCGACTTTTATAGGTAAATGGGTTCAACTTGAGATCACAATCATAGGTGAAATAATTCACACTCACATGTGTAGACAACATATTGTTGCATTAGTGTAAGAAACAGAAAGAGTTAATAAAATTCAAGTTATACAATAGATATTGTGAATAGGGATAAAACTGTTCAAAAGAAAACAAAATTGTAAT
>NW_004524612.1:150133-168381 GCF_000260255.1 Octodon degus | reverse complement strand
AATTGAGACTGGGTGTGGTGGCACAGGCCTGTAATCCAAGCAGTTGGGAGGCTGTAAACAGGTGGATCACTATAAGACTGATCTAGTAGTGAGACTCTGAACACCTTGTAGACCCTTCCCTAAAGGACAGAAAAAAATAATTAATTAATTAATGTACTGGATAAAAATCAGCTAGATGTAAAATATATTAAGCAAATTTCACCAAGGATCCAAAAATTAGAGCTGTAACTTATAATAAGACATTGAGGAAAATTACTTAGAGTAGTGTTTAGCAGGAAATGTGTGTTATTGATAAAAGGAATGAAAGGCTTATGAAAATTAATTTTTAATTTCAACTTACTTTATTGAGAAGCAAAATTATACTTCTTAATTTATTTATTTTGCCATACCAAGGATCAAACTCAGGACCCTTCTCTTGCTGGGCAGGTGCTGCTTGTGCTACTGAGCTACATTTCCAGATCCAGAAGAAAAAAATATGAAGAAAGTACTCCACCTTTTCTCTTCTCTACTAAAAGTCAAGATGTGTCAATCTAAAACGTGAAATGATTGTACATCTATGCAAAAAATTGGATGCTTGTAAAATTTATATTTAAAGATACATATGATCAGCATGAAATTATTCTATTTCCTGTGGGGCACGAATAGGTAACCATTGTCCAGAAATGTTTTCGGATTTATTTTCACTTATGAAAATCAGGATAACAAAAGACAGGCAAAGTAGTAGGTTTATTTGTTAGCAATCACTCTTGAAAACAAAGTACATGTTGATATAAATATATCCAAGTAAAGATAATTGTCCATTTGTTGATATTAGATTTCATACACACTTTGCCACACCTGCATGGTCAATGCAAATTTAATATTCTTAGAACCTGCTATTTGAAAAACGAATAAAAAGACAGAAAGAAGTGTAAAAACAAAGACGAAAAGGAAGGAATTTCATCATCCTCTTCTCTGGGCTAAAGACAGAGCATACTCCTGAGAACTTCTACTTGGTTAGAAACTACCCAGCAATGATTGGCATGAAGACCAATTTTTCACATGATTTCTCTGACCTTTGTTCTCATTAGGTTGTAGTTGGCTAGTCATTTAATTCCATGTGAATCTTAGGATGTTTTCTCCAAAATTAAAAGTGTCAATATGAGCAATTTACATGGAAGACAGCAGTGTGTGGTAGAAATGCCGCGGGTGAATATCTCTCATGTTGTTCTTCTAAATGGGTACCATTTCCAATGTCTTACCAGTTAGTATACCCTATTTATTTATTTATTTATTTATTTATTTATTTATTTATGTGTGGCCAGCTCAGCCCACCAGGGGGCAGGGCTGGCTGGCTTGTGGTGCTGGGGGATTGAACTGCAGTCCCTGTGCTTTTTTGCTAAGCTTGTTCTAAGTAGGTGCTTTAGACCATTGAGCCATCTCACCAGCCCCAGTATACCCTCTTTAAATAAATTTAATAAGTAAAAAGTAAAAAAGGACTAAAATAAAATGAAGGTTTATTGAGAGTAAGTTAATATTTTTTATAAGCAGAATATATTTATTGTGGGAAAGAAAGTTCCTGTCCGAGAGAGCAACAAGAGGGGAGCCCCCGAGTGGGTTGTCCCCCTAGTAAGTTAATATTTCATTATTTGACCATTCTTGCATACCAGTATCTATTAATGTGAACAACAGTTTTGATGACTAGGATATGTAATATAACAACCGTTGATAAATTCTTATTCTTGTTTTGAAACTCTGTATCATATGTATGATTTGTTACTCTGGTTTTTTTTCTTGGTTTTGACTATGTGTTGTCACTCTTTTAAATTCAAAATAAGAAAAAAAAGTATCAAAAATCTTGGGTGTAGGTTTTGATACATCTGTCCTGGAATTACATCATGATTATTTACATATAAGTGAATAATAATACACTAAATAATGTAAAAATGAAAAAAATATAAATGATTTAATAATCAAAATTATTGCAAAAATTAATAAAACATGAAAATCCTTGATAGTCTTTACTGATTGGTACCTATGTTGATTCTAGCTTGTAATTATTATAAAATATTTCAAAAATCATATGTGAGGGGCTGGGGAGATAGTTGAATAAGTGTTTCCCTGGCAAACTAGAGAGTGAATTAAGGAAAATGGAAAAATGATAAAATAAGGATCATATATGAACAAATCTTTGTAAATAAGGAGGTAAAGAGGGGTTAAATGTAGGGAAGTGTATTAGACAAAAAAGAAGCAAGATTTATCTGTACAATTACAAATTCCCGGTGATGAATGTGGTCATTATGTTTATCTAAATTATAAGAGATCAAACTTCATCAAGTCTTTATTTTCATTTTAAATTAATTAAATTTGCAATTTTGGCTCTACAGAATCTTATTAATAATGCTGATCTGCTTCTCATTATGCTGATTGTCATTTTTATGGTGTCTGTCCATTCTCCTTCAATATTGTTAAACAATATCATATTCTTTATTTTGTTATTATTTCTATGGTCTTTTCCTATATTTATCATTCACTCATTTTTATAAAGATATTTATTTTTATTTCACAAAGACAGTGTAGTAGCATTTCTTCCAGGGCATTGCTTTTCATGTGAAAGCCTTCTGTGACATATATTTAGAGTATGTTAACTCTATTTCTGCAGGTATTGTATCCCATTAGTTTTCTTTCTACTCATTTTTCACTCTCACAGGAGATTCTTAGTTCCTGGCATAGCCAAAGGATCATGAAGTACTACACACACATTATTGCCACACATGCTTGCCTAATGAAACAGAACGCTTCAATTGGTAAGATTTTTGTTAGCCTCTTCCTTCTCAAACCATAACCACATCACTGCAGGACACCTAACAAAGCATATTTCCTTTCCCTAGGTCATTTGAGACCCTCACTTATCTCTGTGTAGTGAACTCAGATAATCGGACTGCTTCTCTTAAACCTTGAACTTTAATGGTTTTCATTAATATAGGGATTTTACTTTATGAATTTTAATAATTTCTTCAATATTATTGCAACAGGATGATTGCTTCTGCTCATTTCATCATGAGAAAATGTAAACTGTTGGAATAATAATTCAGTATATTATGTTCCAAATTATTTGTATTTATATTTGTATTTATATGTGTATATATGCATTTGTGTGATATTTTGCATATTTTATATGTGAGTGTTTGGTTATGCATTAAATACTTCCATTTAATATTTTTGTATTTCTTTAATATTGAGATAAAGAAAAATATTTGTAAATTAATGCCACCATTTGCCTATGTAAAATGTTCACTTCCACTTCTATTAAGAGCTGAAATGCAGCTTGATATAACATGTTAATTGATAATATTTCTTTGCTAGTCTAGTATTTAATGGGGCAATTATATGGTTAGTATGTCTTTATGTTAGTCAAATTGAATTGTTCTACATATCGCCTTTAATTTTAATGTAATTATAATTGGCATTTCTAGATTATTCTATATTTTAGTGAATATTGATATGCCCTTGAATAAAAATTTGTTATTGATTAAAAAGGAGCAAAGCTATTTGGTAATATATAATTATAATGCAATATTTTTAAATGCACTGTGGTCAAAATTTCACTTGTATCCTATGTTGCTCATATGAACTTGAGTTTAGTCAGCAAAAATCACAACTCATAACTATTATGCCTCTTCCATTTGCTTACAAGGCAGGTTTTATGATTATTTTATGTCCCTTGAAGCTGATCATATGTGCTCTCATAGGAATAAATATGAATAATAAATCTACCGCATCTTTTTATGAATGTTTTTAAATTACTGAGAAAAATTCTATGTAAAGTTAATTTTTTTAACAAATTCAAAAGTAGCCACCCGTCTGAGCATTTAATGAATATATGTGCACTCTCACAAAAGACAATTTGAATAGGAAAACATTCACTATTAAGCAACTTAGAAATAACTCAGTAGTGAGTGTTAATAGAGTCAGCGCAAGGTAGGATTTTTAAATTAAGAAAACCAAGCAAGTAGAAAGGATTATGAGTCTAGAAAAAGGTGACTATGTGTCTTAATGCACTTTTAGAGTAGTGTTCATGACAAAACCAACTAATAGGAATTACTTTATGGTAAAGAAAATAAATAAGTTGGTAGAGAGAAAAAATCTGCTTACATTACAGAAAAATTATATATTCCATGTCTTAATTATAAAAATAAGAAAATATAATTGATTTCAAATACAGATGTGAAATTCTACAATTAGTTTGTTTTTTCTATGCTGAATATTTTCAAATTGTGTTAAATATATGAATTACTTGAGTGAAATATTCCCTTCAGTTTCTTTTTCGAGCTATATATAATGTTGCTAACTCACCTGGATTACTTCTAGTATTTCTTCATTGAAACATTTTTAACAAGTATGTGTGTGCTTGTCACTTTTTAGGGAGCATTGACATTTTGTTTAACTGATTCTAACTGAACACCAAGTAGGTCAATGGGTTTTTCAGACCCGTCCCAGTGTCACCATGGCAACAGCAGCCCACCAGAGCAGCAGTGAGTCGAAAATGAAGACAGCAGCTGAGGAATGGACCTAACATACAAATAGGAAGATGCTTCCCAGGGGTGGATTGAGAGAATACACAATATATTAACATAATATATAAAATATATATGGAATATATATTGAGGGCAGAAAAAGTTACACGAAAGTCTCATCCTATGATATGTTTGAGTTTTGCTGATTTTGATACTGATTTAGAGTATTTCCACTGAATACCACAAATACAGAACAAATTGAATTTTCATTGTACCTTTGCACCTCTTTCTTGAATTGTTTATGAAGAATAATCAAAATAAACTTAAAATTATGTGATTAAATAGAAATGTAAACGGAATATTCAAGGGATAATAAGAATTTATTTCAGAATATAAATTTAGAGTCATTGTAGTATTTTTTTAAGCATTACCTATGTCAAGATGGACTATGTGGATCTTCTAGTTACTTGCTTTGTAACGAGTGAAATCACTTTCCCTAATTGTTTGTCTCAGTATATCTGAAGTTGACATGTTTCGTGTGTGTGTGTGTGTCTGTGTGTGTGTGTGTGTGTGTGTGTGTGTGTATACATATGGCATGTAAGTAACAGTTTGATACCTAAGTATTTCCTTGTTTTGGATGCTATTATGAAAGGTGTGACTAATTTCTCTCTCTCAGTGTGTTTGTTGTTTGTGTATGGAAGTACTATTGATTTTTGAGTGTTGCTTTTGTTACTGAAATTAGTTATTAAATATGCAAGTACTTTGGTTGAGTTTTTGAGCTCTCCAATGTGAACTACATGTCATCTGTGAATAAAAACAATTTAATTTCTTCCTCTCTTATCTTTATTACATTAACTTCTCTCTCTTGTCTAATTGTTCTCACTAGTGTTTCCAAAACTATCCTAAATAGGAGTGGTGACAGAGGACATTCTTGTCTGGTTTCTGGTTTTAAAGTGAAAGCTTTAGGTTTTCATCCATTTAGTATGATGTCAGCTGAACATCATATTGTCTCACTAGTGTGAAAATCTGAAAGAGTAAATAAAATCTGAAATGTACAATAGATAATGTGGAAGCAAAAGGATCTGCTAAAAAGGAAGGAATAAGTGGGATGAGCAAAAGGAAAAAAGAAAGAATGGAAAATATATAGATAGTATAGCTTTAATAATTTTACTACCAATTTCTGCTGGCTTATTGAAAGGAGCAGTTAATGCTTACTTTTTCTTCTTCTTCTTTTTAGTTTCTAAAAACTTATTTTTCACCACTTTTTCATGCTTACATCTTGTAATCTAAACAATTAATTTGAAGACAATATTATGAAATATGACAACCTTAGTTGAATTCCTATTATTTTGTTTGGTTAAAATCTTTATTATTTTCAATGGATTTTTTAATATTTATTTATCTATTTATTTTTACTATTTTAAATTCTCTTCAAAAATAAAAAAAAGAGGCAGAGTGCAGCAGCCAGGGTTTGATCCCCAGCTTGCAGTACCAGACCCACCCCCAGGGCATGCCCAGACAGTGATTGAGACTAGACCTGGTAGTGCACATCTGTAATCCCAGCACTTGGGAGGTTGAAAACAGGAGACTCACTACCAGTCCTATCTACTCAGTGAGACCCTGTAGACCCTGTCCTAAATAAGGAAAAAGAAAATTAAAAAATAAATAGCAGCTCCAATGTAGAAAACTTTTATAAGCAAAATGTCTGAAAATAGAGCAGTTTGGAAAATGAATTACCATTAATTCATAAATTTCACATTAGAACTCATTGGAAAAAATATCTTCAAATTATTTTTATTATGATTTTTTTTTTTAGTACAGGGTCTACGGGGTCTCACTACACAGACTGAACTCGTAGTGATCCCCCTGCTTTTCAGCCTCCCAGGAGCTGGGATTACAGGCGCGCGCCACTGTCAGAACTGCCAGTCTCAACTGCAGCCTCAGCCTGCCCCGAGGGCATGGCCGGCACTGCAGGTCCCGGATGGAACACCTGGCTACTGTGTCCGCCTAAACAGGCGCTCTAACCCACTAAGTTATTTGGCCAGCTCTTTTCAAATTATTTCATAAGATAATTAATTGTACATTCTATTGAAAGAACAACTATTGGATATATAAACATTAGTCAATTTATGTACTTCTAGAAATATCTAGTACTCATGTAAATTGTTTTCTAACAATTTTTCTAACTTGTAAAATTGAATTGCCCATAACTATATGTCTAAATTTCTTTGTAAAGATAAATATTTTCTTGTAATAATTATTTTATAGCAAAATTTATCTGCTTAATTTCCCAAAAAACGGTTCATCTGAAAAAATCAAGGAAAAGAAGACAAAAAGGATAAGAATGTAACAATAAATCCTAATCAAGATTGCATTTGTAGTAATCTGTCATAATGTACTGAAAGAAAACCAAGCTCCACCTTTGTTCTTTTTTATTGTTTAAATTCTATTGATACGTATTATGTCTTAAATGTAGCTAGCATTTTTTTTCCTTTCTATAGATTGTTTCTTCACTCTAATAAGTTATTCTTTTGGTCACAGAAACTTTTAAGCACACACACACACACACACACACACATATATATATATATATATATATATATATATATAATAGTTTATAATCCTGGGAATTAGTTACTTGTTATCAATCACACATCACAACTTCTTTCTTTAATTTTAATACACTTTTTAACATATCTTTTCCTCTTTACTCTTCCAATTCCTTCATCTAATATTTCAATCTTATTGATATTATTAATCTCAGCTTATTTTGTCATATAAATTTTACAATAATTGATGCCATTAGATTCCTGTATATGGCTTGTCTTTACTTATTTTCCCTTCCCCTCATGCTTTTACCCTTGTATCAATACCCTGTGACAAGAGATGTACTTCCTTCTTTCTTTTTGTCCCTCGCTATTCTCTGCTTGTACCTTGCCTTACTCATGAAAGATACAATATTTACTTTAAGTGTGTTTGTCTGCTTTATTTTATTCAAATTTATCTTTTCCAAGTACATAAATTTTCCCTCAAATATCTGTAATCTGCCGTTCTTATAGTTGAGTTGTATTCCATTTCATCTAGATGCAACATTTTCTTTACCTAGTCATCTCTTGATGGGAACACAGGTTGTTTTTAGAATTTAGTTATTACAAATTGTACTGTTATAAACACTGGTCTGTGCTGTAGTGTGAAGTTTTCAGATCTTTGAGGTAGACATCTAGCAGAAGAATTATTGGGCTACATGGAGTTTCTAATTTCAATTCTTTTGGAAATCTCCATATGGATTTCATAATCTTGTATTAGTTTACATGACCACCAACAATGAAGGAAAGTTCTTTTTCTACATAAAGTCACCAGCATTTGTTACTGTTTGATTTCATAATGATTGCCAATCGTTCCAGGATAATATATATATATATGTTATTTTTTGGGGGCCAGAACCAGGGATTGAACTCAGGCCCTTATGCTTGCAAGGCAAGTGCTTATTCTACTGAACCATCTCCCCGATCCCTGAAATCTTAAAATTGTTTTAATTTTCACTTCTCTAATGGCCAGAGGTGTTGAGCAGTTTTTCATACATTCTTTGACCATTTGTATTTATTCCTGTGCATATCCATTTCTCTTCCCCAATTCTTGACTCTACCATTAAATGTCATTGACTTAATTTATTTTATAGTGCTTTGTATATGTTAGATAGTATTACCTGTCTTAGAAGTAGCCAGTATTTTTCCCTTTTCTTCACTCTAATAAGTTATTCTTTTGGTGCATAGAAACTTTCAAACCTGACATAATGCCAGTTGTTGATTTTTGTTATAGTTTCTTGTGTGACTGAGATTCTGTTTAGGAAATCCTTTCCTACACCTGGATTTTCAAGGGTTTTACCTACTATATCAGCTAGTAGGATTAAATTTTCTGTTTTAATGTATGGAATTTTGATATATTTTTATTTAATTTAGTATGGTGAGATATAAGGTTCCAGGTTCAACCTTTTCCACACAGATAATCAGTTTTCCCAGCACCCTTGTTGAATAGGTTGTTATTCCTTCAATATATATATTTGGCCCCTTTGCTGAAAGTCAGATGAACGTATCACAGGAAGTTTTTCTAACCTCAATTCTGTTCTATTGATCCTGTCTTTTTGTTGTTGTTGTTGTTGTTTTAGTCCTTATTTTCAGTGTTGCCAATCACTTCTTTGCCCATTTGCTGCAATTAACTGTAGTACTATGTGGTTATCACTATTGCTTTGTGGTATAGCTTGAAGTCAGGTACTGCTATGCTTCTTACTTTGCTCTTGTTTTACAAATTTGCTTTTGGTATTTGGGATTTCTTACAGTACAATCTAATATGAAATTTAATATTTTTAAAAGCTATGTAAAATATCCATTGATATTTTGATTGAAACTGCATTGAATCTGTATAAAAATTTTGGGCATAAGGTCATTTTATCAATATTGTTTTTGCCCATCCATGGGCAAGAGATTATCCTGACATTTTCTTTTTACTTTATTTTTTTGTTTTTTTGAGAAAAGGTTTCTTTATGCAGTTCAAGCTGGCCTTGGGCTCAGTTTTGTAGGCCCTAGACTGGTCTTGAAATCACCGTGATCCTTCTGTCTCAACTGCCTCGTGCTGGGATTACAGGCATGTGCCACACAGCACCAGATTCCAGAGCCAGGATCAGGTCCTTGTGCTTGTCAGATAGAGTCTTACGCCAACCAAGCTAGCTCCATCTTTGCAATTTTTTAGGTCGTCTTCAATCTCCCTTTTCAAAGTATGTAGATTGCTTTAATCAGATCTTTCACTTTCCTGGTTAGATTAATTTCTAGATATTTTATTTCCTTAAAGCTACCACGAATGATTTCTTATAAATCATGTTCCTCCTATTTCATTCATTATTGGTGTACAGAGATGTTAATGATTTTTGTATTGATATTGTATCCAGCTATATTGTTGAAGTTTATTTTAAATTGTAATTTCAGTGGAGTTGTTTGGGACTTCCATATAGCATATCATGTCATTTACAAATAAATACTAAGTTTTCATATATATATATATATATATCCTGAATTTTGTTTTAAAAATCTTTAAGTATGTTATATTACCAATACTCATTTTTTTGTTTCATTAAGTATTTTATCATTATTTTGTCCTCAATATCAGACATGCTGTTTTCTTATTGGAAATTTCTGTAATGTATGCATGCTATATATATATTTTGGTTTAGGTATTGAACACTTATTTTTGAGGATTCTATATCCTTATTGATTTTGTCATTCAGATTTTGAGAATTTTTTGGTAACTAGACCAGTTTTTAATCTAGCATCCTGAAATTCACTATGGGTACATTGAGTAAAATGTTATGAACTTTTGTTGCCTTTCCTCTTTATAGTCATCTATTTTCTTCATCCCTTGTATGAAGATTTCATAGGGTTCTGCTACCTGGTTATTAGTTTGTTCTCCCATTGTGACCCTTTGCTCTGCTTTTGGAGAATGCTGGGGAAATTCAAAGATCTTCTATTTACTTGCATCCCCATTTTCCTAGGAATATATATTATTTTATATTTATTATATATTCATTATAATATTTTATTAGTATTATTTACATAAATGATATATGCCCCCCTCTTTTTCTCTACTTTTAGTAAGTTTACTGAAAGATGGGGAATAGAGATACAAGGAGAGTTTATGGCTTATATAGAGATATTTACAAGAATGTTGTTTCCCCATGAATAATTCTTAGCTTGTATGTCCAATATTGGCATTTACTCATTCTGTTATTTACTTTATGTGATTTTGACCTGCTTCTATGCTTTGTTGAAGCATTTCTTCTGGTCACAACAGCATTCACAGATTCAATCTTATAACACTTCTATAAGGTAGTCTTACACTTATAATTCCTGTCTTTGTCTATTTTCTATGCAAACTAAGACAATTATTTGGGGTCATTCTGCAGTGAGATGATATGGGTAGAAAGGGATGTGGTTGGATAAAAAATATTAGATACTAAGGGGGAAGTTTGACTGAGGAAATAAGGTTGGTGTAGAGTTTCATTTTATTGGAGTACTCTTAGTTGATCAGAAGGGTTTGTATTGGAAATTTTTTGAAGATATTTTCAGGGACAAGAGGAAAATATGGAAGAAAAAGGATTTTCCTTTTGACTGAGGAAAGCTGTGTGGTTGTCAGGATGTCCTGGTAGGAAGAACGATAAGCTACATAATATATGAAAGAGATTTGTGTGGGGAGAATCAAAGAAAAGAAGAGCGACCATGAGGGAGCTAAGTATGGGGAATTTAAGAACTTTGGAGGAGTTGTGTATTTGGAAAAAGAATAAACAAATGTGTTAATAATGTCAGGAGGGGTTGTGGTTCAGAAACTACAAGGAAATTTGAAACATAAGAGAGAACATTGACACATTAAATCACAGACAGTGAAAGAATACACAAACATAACATCTTAATAAACACAGAAAATCATAAAAGAATATATAGCATAACCTTAGTTTATTAAATAAAGAAATATATAAAAAGATGTCTGATATGAATACAGATAACATATTCTAGTGAGACAGTGCATATATGACTCCAAAGTAGCTCCATTGCCTGAGAGTGTGAGTGCTCATTACTCAGTAACTCCTGTGGTCCCTGTACCACATGCTGAACTTAGACTTCTTTCTCCCAGGTTTCAAGTTTGCTTTCATAGTCTCATCTAGGTTTCAAACATTCTTTTGAAAAGTCTACAATCAAGCCCAGATTCTTGGGTTAGAAACTTGCTGAACCAATCCCTGAGTGTGGTGGCCATGTTTACTGACACTAAATTGTCCATTCAGTCAGGATTATTCCTATGCAATCAAATGTACTAGAGTGGTAAGAGGCTAATCTGTTACAATGGTGTCTATTAGGGCTAGTTGAGAAATAATATAATATAAGACTCTGCTTCAGTTTCCCATTAGCCTAGAGAAGAAGACCACAGTTATACTGTATATAACATAATATAATGACCCACGTCTTGATTTGTGGTTAATGTCCACTAAATGCAATGATTGTCTCCTCTGTGGTGGTGAAAAACAGCATTCAATGTGAATTCTATGGAATGAGTTATCAAAGACCAGGGGCTTAGGAACTGGGTAATACCAGAGGGAAGAAAAGAAGAGAAAAAAAATAAGTAAAAAGTTTTTTTCTTTTTTCATTTTAAATTTTTAAAATTCTCTGCTCTGTGGTTTGGGGAGGAGGAACTAGGAAGGAGCCAATGGATCTAAATGAGGGTCTGGGTATATTATATAGTTAGAAGGCAATAACAGAAAACTAGGTCCAAAATTGGTAGTGAGAAAAGGGAATGGGAAAGGACTCTATGACTAATATAAATATTAGAAAAAAGTTAAAGAGCAACAAATGAAAATGGGAAGATACAGGGAAAGAAAAGAGTAACAGAATAAATAAGACAAAGAAGAAAACTCAGCGGAGAGATATGCAAAATAGAAGGGCAAAATAAAGAAATAAGGAGAATTCTCTTACCCTTATAAACTGTATTAGGATGAAAAAAGACAAGAAAAATAGAAGCATATGTAGACAGACTCACAAAGATTTTTTAAAAAGGTAAAATAATCAATAGAATTTTGAGAAATATACAAAGGGAAGAAAACAATAAAATCATTTAAAAATGAAAACAGAGGGCCAGAGAGATCGCACAGCGAAGCAAATGACTTGCTTAGGCAAACTTAGGCAAGCGCCAGGAAGTGGTTCAATCCCTGGGACCACACACCACTGCAGCCCCGCCCCTGCTTGGGCAGAGCCAACCAGAGGACAGTAATGTGAGGTCCCAGTGCTGGTAAACTAGGGCTGAACTTGGCCTATTACCTCAAGAACCAGGTCTGTGTTCACAGCCCCTGCTTCACCGCGGACCCTGCAGCCTACTCTCCAGCTGCTGGCTGATCTTTCTTCTTTGGGAACGTGGCAGTGTGAAGCAGAGGAGGTGTTGCTCTGTGACCCAGGTTCAAACATTGGGACCGTCCCTAAAATCATGTACGCACCAACTCTTAACACTGTAATTGTGACTGTGGGTGAGTATACTGAGGTCACTCACCAACTGCTGCCTGGGAAAGGCCCCTCTAGAAGCAGTGTACCGTGTTTTTCTTGCTGGTTCAAATTGTTCATGATTCTTTCAGTCCAGATGCAATTCTTTGGTATCCTTGATCAAAAAATCATTCATTTTGCTTCACAGTTGGCATTGTTAGGCAGCTGCTGTCAATCATACTTCAAGAAAGCTACTCAGCTTGTGATCTATTTCTTGTGTATCACTTAATCCTATTTTATTCTCTGTCACTTTCTTTATGTTTCTCAGGAAAACTCCTTTCTCTTCAATTCCTCTCCAAGTTATTGTTTTCAACGCTCTTGACATTTATCCTGGAAAAGCTGAGTAGCTGGCACTCACTGCTCTTCCTCTTCGTACTCTTCTCTATATTCTTATTAGGATTTTCCTTAAAAGAAATACTAAGTTAAGATTTAGATATTCAGAAGGCCCAATAAACTTATTCTGCAATAAGGTTAAATAGAAGTTTACTTCGTTTACTACTAGCTAGCCAATATGCGTTTCCCAATGAAATTTTCTTTTTTATTAATTGTTCTTTTTATTTAAAAAATAATTGTTTCATTTTATTTTGAAGAGTAAAAACAAAAGCAAAAAAAAAGCAGAAACAGGGTAACATCAATACATAAGTTACATATTTTCAAAACAAAAAATAGCTGATTAACAATGGCTGATATATTATCCTTTTACCATCAAATCTGGTACTCATTTTAACAGATATAGTTATGCAAGATTGGACAAATAATCAAGTATTGCTTGATTTCAGGAAAATTTAACTTTTTTCTTGTCTTTTATATTTATTTTAAAAAATGTATTTTACAGAGAACATAATAATAATTGATAAGACCTTAGAAATGGTACAAATGTAGAAACCCAAGAAGACAGATATTCAAGAATGGATTTTGTATTTCACATTGCTGTTCTTCGTGTAGTTGCATAGATCACAGATATCTGCATAAAGAGATAGTCAAGCTGAAAAGTGTACACATTAACTGCTGCTTTTAAAAAAACTGAGACATATATACATACATATATATATATATGTATATATGCATGTTTTCTCCTTCCTTTTTTCCTATCTTTTCTCTTTTCTCTTATCTTTTTTGTTTAATCCTAAAGTTCAGTTTCTTTCCAATTTACTATATTTCTTATACCATTCAGATTTTATGTTTTTCTGTCAGATTCTTACAGTAGGGAAATGATATGGTATGTATACATTGTGGGTCTGATTTCTTTCACTTAAGAGTATAGCCTTTAGTTGCATCAACTTATCTATAAAAGCTTTGAGTTTGTTTTTCTTTGTAGCTGAATAATAAATTTTATAAAAGTACCACATCTCCAATAGCTATTCCTCAAGTGATGGGCATTTTGGTTATTTCCAAGATTTGGCTGTGATAAATTGTGCTGCAATAAGCATGGGTCCACATATATCTTTAAGAAATGATGTTTTCAGTTCTTTTTTGAAAATTCCCAGAAGGACAATAGCTGGATTAAATGGGATTTGCAGTCCTAGTTTTTTGAGGAGTCTCCATACTGACTTCCATATTGATTGTACAAATCTACATTCCCACCAACAGTGGAGAAGGGTTCCTTTTCCCCCGCTGCTTCTTCAGCATTTGTTATCATTTGATTACTTTATGACAGCCATTCTTTCTGGGGTGAGATGCTATCTTAATGTTGTTTTAATGTACATTTCCCGAATGTCCAGTACTATGCAACATTTTTTCATATATTTATTTTGTAGTTGTATTTCCTCCTCTGAGAATTGTGTGTTCATCTTAGATGCCCATTTTTGGATCGGGTCATTAAATTTTGGGGGGCTAAATTTTATTTTATTTTATTTGTTTTGCTGAACTGGGGATTGAACTCAGGACCCTGCACTTGCCAGGCAAGGGCTTATTCTACTGAGCTATCTCCTCGGTCCCAAAGGATTTATTTGTTTATTTATTTATTTTGGTGGCTCAGGCTTCCTGAAGGGCAGGTCTGGTAATTTAGATGGAGCTGAGGATTGAACTGCTGTATTCTCCTCCTGACTGCCTTTGCATGAACAGGTGCTTAAACAACTGAGGTAAAGGCAGGCTACTGGGATTAATTTTTAAAAGATCTTTATATTTCTAATTAGAAGACCTTTGTATGAGTGATTTTAGTAAAGATATTTTCCCAATTTATGGATTGTCTTTTGACTTCATTGGTGATTTTTTTTTTTTTTTACATGCAGAAACTTGTCAATAGAATGAGTTACCGATATTTGATTGTTTGAAGTATTTTCTTGGACTTTCTCAAAAGCCAGTGTATTTTATTTATATCTTTGTGTATGTTTAACCATCCTTGTATCCCTGGAATAAATTGTACCTGGTCATGGTGTATAATTTACTTCATGATTTGCTGTATTCTATTTGCTAGTATTTTATTCAGGATTTTTGCATCCAATTCATGAGGGAGATTGGCACGTGATTCTCTTTTTTGTTTGAATCTTTTTCCAGTTCTGTATTAGTATAATATTAATACCAGTATAATACTTGCCTCCATGAATTATTTTCAGAGTATTGCTTCCATTTCAATTTCATCGAAGAGTTTGAGGAGTATTGGGATTAAATCTTTGCTTAATTTCTTGTAGAATTCAACTGTGAATCCCTGAGGACTTGGGCTTTTTGTTGTTGTTGCTGTTGGTAAATTTTTAAATTACATTTTCAATTTAATTGGCTGTTATTGGGTTATTCAGAGATTTTATATCTTCTTGCTTTAGTTTTTTAATTTTGTATCTATCTAGGCATCTGTCCATTTCTTCTGTGTCTTCAATCTGTGATAATAAAGATTTTTCAAAGTAGCTATTGATAATCTTCTTAATTTTCCACAGGATCTGTAGTAATTTTACCCTTTTCATTCTTCATTGCTTGAAATTTAGTATTTGCTTTTCTCTTTTTGTGAAGGTTGGCTACAGGTTTATCAATTTTATTTCCTTTTTCAAAGAACCAGCTTTTTGATTCATTAATTCTTTGTATTATTTTGTCTTAGTTGCATTATTTTGGGCTCTAATTTCCTACTGTCATTGGGTTTTGGGCTTCTTTTGCTCTTCTTTTTTCTAGAAACTTGAGGTGCATTATTAGTGTATGTATTTGTTCTTGTCCTGTTATCATAATGTGTTAGTTCACCATAATAAATTTCTTCTAAGAACTGCTTTCATTGCATACCAAATTCCAATAAGTTGTGCTTGAATTTTTGTTGGACTGCAGGTAATTTCTTTTCTAAATTGATCTGTAATCCACTGGTTTCTGAGGAAGGTGTTATTTAAGGTTTTTTTCTGGTTTCTTTTGTCATTAATTTCCAGTTTTATTGCACTGTGATCAGGTAATATGCATGGGATAATTTCTGTTTTCTTGCATATACTTAATTATGACCTATAGACTAGAATATGATCTATTTTAGAAAATGTTTCATGTGCAGCAAAAATGAATGTGTTTTCAGATGTTGTTGGTTAGAACACTCTGTATATGTCCACTCAGTGCATTTGTTCAACAGTCTGGTTCATTCCTGCTAACTCTTTGCTGTTTTTTGCCTGCTTAACCTAGCTTTTTTAAATAAGGGTGTATAAAGGTCCTCTGTTAAGATTGTGATAGCGGTTGTTAGATTTTTCATGTCTTTTAAAATTTATGTAGTTGTCTGCTCCCTTATTTGTTGCATAAATATTTATGACTGTTATCTCTTCCTCTTGAATTTTTCCCCTAACAAGTATGTAGTGACCTTCTTTATTTTTTTTTGATCACTCTTAGTTTGAAATTCAGATTGTCTGCAAACAGGATAGCTATACCTGCTTTTTTTCTGAGGTCCTGCAGCATGTAGTAATTTTTCTATCCTTTGACTTTCACTCTATGAATTTCTTTCTTGGTTAAATGTGTTTCTTGTATACAGCATATTGTTAGATTTTGTTTTTAAATCCATTCTGTCAATCTATTTGTTTTAATAGGTGAATTGAGTACATTAGGTATTTTTCTATTGAAATTCTTTGAACTGTGTTCATTTTGATCCCTCTCTACAATGTCTTTTAGTACTCTATGTAGGGTTAGTTTAGTCATCATGAATTTCTTTAGTTATTATTTTTCATGAAAGTACCTTCCTTCTCCACAAAACAAAAAAAGATAATTTTTTGTTTTTGTCTTTATTTTTGTATTTTTAGTACAGGATCTAGAGGGTCTCACTACACAGATCAGACTCATAGTGATCCTCCTGTTTTCAGCCTCGCAAGTACTGGGATTACAGGTTTGTACCACTGTGCACAGTCTCAGTTGCCCTCTCAAGGTGTCCCAAGGGTGGGGCTGTCAGGGCACGCTGGAGATTGAACCCCAGCCCCTGAGTCTGCCTAAGCAGGTGCTTTAATCTGCTGAGCTATCTGAATGGCCCTAAAAGAGAGCTTTGTAGGATCTATCAGTTGGGTTTCAATTTGTTTTCTTGAAATACTTTGAGCTTAAAATACTTCGCTCCATGCCCTTCTTGACTTCATGGTATGGGATGGTCAATGTGCTGTTATTTTGATGGTTTTTCCTTTAAGTATGGCCTCTTTTCTCTAGTGGCTTTTAATCTTTTGTTCTTGTGATGAATTGCAGGAATCTTCATTATTATGTCTGGGTGTCGTTATAATTGTGTTGATATTCTTTGTACTTCTGTATGCATTGCTTATCTGTATTTCAGATTGATTTTCCATATTTGTGAAGTTTTATGCTATTATTTCTGTCCATATTAATTTTATATTGTTTGCACTGGCTCCTTATTTCTCATTGAAACCTATTAGTTTTATGTTGTTCATCTTTGCATTGTGCTGCAGTTGGATCCTATTATTTCCTGGGTCCTTGCTGTTTTTAAGTGATCTTTCCTTACTTTTCCACTAGCAGTAATGGTGTCTTCAAGTCGTGAAAGTCTATCTTCATTTTCATTCAAACAGTTTTGTCAGTTTTAATGGAGTTTTAAAATTCCTGTATAGCAAGTCAGCTGCAGGCATTCTACTTCTTTACTATATAGCTCATTCAAGGTTTCCATCATTTCCCTATTCTCCTCTTCTTTTTAAATCAGTGTCTTCTTTAGAAATACTTAGCAATTCTTTCATTGTAATTCTCATTTTTTTTCTTTTTTTTAGCCTGGGAAATTATTGCTGATCTTATTTCCTCTATACACTTCTGCAGTTGTTTCTTTACTTTACTTACTATTATTTCATAGATTTCAAGTGTGTGACTTCCATTATTTTCCTAAGCTATTGTCTCCTGGGTTTGTTCTGGTTGGGCTTAGGGCCTGAAATTGAATTTTGCTCATTTTTATCCATTTCCTATTTATGAGAGTACTCTTTATTTTGATTTTGTTTACTATTTTGCTACAATGAAATCATAGAGATAATTATGGTCTTTAACTTGGTTACTTTTATTGACTATAAAAGATATGCAGAAATTTCTGATTCTCTTCAGGCCAAACGAAATATGAAGAACGTCCTAAAGTTCCACTGGCCCCTCTTGATCAATAAAAAGCTTTATGGTGTCCTAGAATAATGTACGCAGAGTACGTCTTTTACTTACATGTTAAGAAACTTTACCCCTGGGGCTGGAGAGATGGCTCAGTGGTCTAAAGCACCTACTTAGAACAAGCTTGGCAAAGCATCAGGGACCGCGGTTCAATCCCCCAGCACCA
>NW_004524612.1:144038-149958 GCF_000260255.1 Octodon degus | reverse complement strand
AAAAAAAAAAAAAAAAAGAAAAAAAGAAAAAAGAAAAAGAAAAAAGAAAAAAGAAACTTTACCCCTACTTTTGACATCTGTGTGACTTATATTAAGACAACTGCTTAATTGATTCTTCTTTTATATCTGTAACTTTCTGCCATATATACCCATTAGAACAACACAGTAGATTGTCTCTTAATTTTATAATTACTTTAAAATTTCCTTAGGTTAAATTCTGGGATCCTTTATATCTAGGCTAATCATATGAAAAATATAAAAAAACAATGAATCACTTTCCATCAACTAATTTCTACAAGATGTTTTGCATTTTGTAAATTTTAAATTAACAATCAAGTAATTATGGTACATTTTTACAATCCTCAAAAAATCAGATTTGTAATTTTTAGAATAACTGAGTAAAAATTGTCTTTAATATTAAGACACATAAGCATTGTATGTATATGTTTCAAGATATTTTCCCTTATATAAATGTACAGTGAAAACAGGATTCTCACATAGTACACAATTATTTGGGGTACCTTATATTTGAAAAAATACAGTCACACATCTTTGGAAAAGAGGAAAAATAGGCTACAGTAGTAAAAGAAGCCAGGTAGTGGCAGAGAAGACAGGTAGAAATCAACCTCAGATTTCCTTAGCATCATACCTCTAAGGTGTCTTTGATTGGCTTTAGATGAATAACTAGTTTAGGCAAAGATTCCAAAATTTTTTCTAGATCTTAAAACCAAAAACTGTTATAAATCATTTTTATAAGTTGCCTAATTTTGTAAATTCTTTGACAAAAAGTAAGTCAGGGAGAACACATATCTAATAGAACTATACTGTAAATTGTATCGGTGAAGCATTTTTATAAAGTTTAACTATTAAGAGTTAACTGTCATTATTAGTTTAACTATTGTGAGCTATTACTAACTCATAATAGTTAAATATGGTGGCATGTTATGTTTGATATGGGCTAGGCATGCTTAGTTTTAGTTCTGATTTTTGCATAAGATGTGTTTTCAAGTACTTTTTCTGCCACGTGTCATCATTGACCAAATGCAACTTTTTGCCTTAATGCAGATCTATGGAATGGTTGAGAAAGTCAGTAAAAGAAACATGTGAAGATAATGTTTCAGAACTTAGAAAACTTCATGCATTATATATGTTAAATATTTATTAGGGAAACTAATTTATCATTTTAGAAATAACAAGTGTTAGATATTAAATGTTGAATAAGACAAGACAATCTAGTTTATTTTAAAAAAGCAGGACACCAAACATAACTGAAAGTAGTTTTATCTTTGACTTTGAAGTGTATTTATTTGACAGCATATACTGCATATAAGGCTATTCGCTTCTCAGGAATTTGAATTTTAAGACACGGGGCATATTTCATGTGCCATGGAGTAGCTTAAATGTGAAGACAGTTGAAGTCATTTTCCATTCAAAATAATACAAAGAAGCAATAAAATAGTAAATAAATATATTTATGAGTAAATAAATATATTCTGTTTCCTATACTGAAGCAATAACTACATGTTATCTATAATTTTTCCAAGATTATTTGGGTGTATTTTATTATATTCACATTTTGTCACTAGATGGCATACTATATGTAAAAATAAAACCTGCCTAAACTGATTAAATTAATTAACATCACATAAACAAAATCATATAAATTGTCAGATAATACCATCAAGTTCAAGTAATGGTAATGATGAAAGAAATGAAAATGATTATGTACTGACTTATTTCATGTTTTAACCATATTTTAATGACAACAAAATGATAATATTTGACAATTATAATTTTTATTATTGATACCATTTGCAGATATTCTAAGATTCTAAATTGCACAATATTGTTTTATTGAAATGTTGAATGAGGACAATTTGCTTTAACAATACCAATTTTAAAAAGAGGAAAAAATATAATTGCAACATTTTTCAAATATTTAAGATATTTCTATCATACATGTTGTTTGTAAATTTGTTTCCACAAAGTTAGTTTTTTCTAAATATTTCACAATCTACCTTAAGTTTGGTGTAATTGTCATAAATGGAAAAGAGCTAAAAAGTTTTCTTTTGAGTATTAACTATTGATCATAAACTACCCAATCTCCAAACAATAATGGCTTTACATTGATATTTTCAATTTTCACAGTGCTCAGTGAGTGTAGCGTACCTCTGTTTCATATAGATCTTCTAGGCTGGGACTAAACGGTGGAACTCAAGGGTGTCTGACTTATATGGCTGGCTGCAGTCTGGACTCTCAACAAGTGCTTTTGGCTTAGAATCTAGAATCTCCACATGGAAACTTGAGGTTATTTTCTTGCCTTCACAGTACAAATGTTCATATTTTCAAGGAGGAGGTACAGGTTAAACTTGAAGAGTTGAAGTTTTAAAAGTAGGCCGTCAAAGACCGGATAGATAGCTCAGCACACTAATAACTTGCTTGGGCAAGCACAGGGTCCAGGATTTGATCCCTGGCACCTCATGCCACACAGGCCCTGCCCCCAGGCATGCTGAGCTAGCCACTGAGTTCAGGCATGGTGGCCCAGCCTGTAATCCCAGTGCTGGGGAGGCTGAAAACAGGAAGGTCACTACAAGTCTGAGCTCCTTTGTGAGACGCTGTTCCAAATATATATATATGCCTGAAAGTGGTAGAATTGTTTCCACTGTATTCTACTAGGCAGTAACAAAACCAGTCATTTCAAAAGAAGTGCAGAAGTATACTAACTATTTCTACAAGACAGACAAAGAATTTTTAGTTTTCTTTAATGTACAGCATTGTCTCAGGTCCCAAATATTTACATAATCTTGACATGAAAAATGTATCCTCCCTGTAAGACCATCTTAGCAGGTATCCCACTAGGTATCATAATCGAATTATAGCCTATTATCGTGCATGTCTAGAGATTCAGGTATGGACATTGTGGTTAGGCATAGTCTTGATGATAATAAAAACTGAGTCAATTTTGAAGAAAGTGCCTGTGTTAGTTGATACATTGTGTCAACTTGGCTGAATCAGCTCCGGTAGAGTGGGGGCCTCACCCTGAAAGTGGGCAGGGCCCAGGAATTGAGAAAGGCTTCCTGTCTCCCTGCCAGACTTCCTACCTCCTGCTGCCCTGCCCTACTTCCATGGAGAAGTACCAGTCATTGCAGTCCGCCACTTTAGAGGAGCTCCAATCTTCATTGTGGAGCGCTGTTCTTTGCATTCAGCGCGGAAGGAAGAGAGAGGCTTGATGGACGCCGCTGCAGCTGCTGCTCCTCCTCTGCTCTTCATTGTTTTCTGCTGCATGAACTGCTGTCGTTTGCCTTGGAGCCTGCGGAAAATGGACTGAACCCTCCAGGAACTGTGAGCTAAATAAACCTTTCCTTCCTTCATTTTGAGTGTCAGGTATTTGTCCCAGCAACGAGTAAAAAGTAACTAAGACAGTGCTGTTCTTATACTCTTAAACGGAAGCATGGAGACCAGAGCTGTTTGACGGATACACATTCAACAGAGAATAAGGAAGCTCACAGGTTTCGTCGGTTCTTAGCAATTCTGAAGTCCATCTTGGTACTTGTTCCCAATTGCTGAACACTCAGTTCTGATCCTTTTTAATTTTCTTTAGCAACTGGTTTTATCCTCTGAGCTTTAGATTTTGAATAGCTTTCTCAGGTTCGGTTATTCTCAGAGCAATAAAAGGACTAGGGGGCATGATTTACTTTGAACTTTCCTCTGTCCTTTTCAGTACAAGAAGAATAATCTTTTGAAAACTGTGAGCTCCTGTGTGTACTTTACATCCAACTCAGTGGAACAAAATTCAAGGCCACATTTCTTTCCAAGGCAGGCCCGTGTGTATTTTGGGTCACTTTTGGAGCTGCTTTTCTATGGCACTTTTATGATGTTTAGAAGCCCTTTTGTCTAGCTACCTACGTTTATGAGGTATGTTCTTAAATCTTTTCAAGGTCTTAGGAAAGGTATACCATTAATATATTTGACTCAGAAGGAATGTTTTATTGGATTTAAAGTCATACTGGCCTTGATCTTTTCTCCTGAAATCAAATTATTATTTTAATAACCTATTATTTAGAGAGCTAAAATGATAAATTATTTTCAAACATACTCTTACTCCTGTATATTTCCTGTAAATATACTTAAAAATTGAAGAACTAATTTTAGCCTTTCCCTGTATCTTTGTATTTTAACCCAACTTAAGGAAATTTAGCTAAAGCCTGTAACATTCTTTCTGAAAACAACCTAAATAATATCTAGCTGTTAATTATACCCTATTATCTATGTCTGAAAGAAATCAAGTTACAGGATTGCAAATAATTTTTAGTGCTTTTCTGTATCATATGACACGATCACTGTTTTTCTTATCTTTGCCAACAGATTCCACACAATTATTTTTGTGTGTCTCACATTCTAAAGTTTATTTCACATTTTACGTTTTTGTGTCAGCAAGACACATTTTCTGGACACATATTTTGGTTTAGCTCTACACTGTTTAGTAGAAAACCAATCCGAAGCTTAGTGTCAGTGTCAGCAAGCAAACATTTCCTGGAGGTTTTGCAATTTAATCAAAGCCCATTAGAAAGAAGCAGCTTCTTCCTATGGTTTGGCTGGTGTGACTTGTTGCCCTCTGGGCAGCTAGAGTATGTTGATTGTCTCTAGAAAGATCAGTTCTCTTGGTTGGGGAATCTCAGTTTCCTTCTTTACTTTGGGTTTTCTTAAGTCATGGGATTTAATTTCAAATGCAGCAGAAGCTATCAGGCTCTCTCTAGCCTAGGGCACTTGACGGCATATGATTATTCTACTCTATCCATATTCTACCAAGAAATCACAAACTGGCCACTGTTAGAGGACTGAGACAGAGATGCTTCTAGGTGCTAAAATGGAAAAGCAGCTTAATCTATCATTATTATAAATAGCTCATAGTATCAGCAATGCCATTTATGAAATAATCAGAAACAGCGGGACACATTTATAATTCTAGCACTTGAGCAGTCTGAGGCAGGACCACCTAAAGTTATAATGGAGCCTGTTTAATTTACCAACTTAAGAAGTCCCTGTTGCAGAAAAAACTTGAAAACTAGATCCCGCTCTCCAAATAAAAACCCATGTAGTTTTCATTTTTGAAATACTTTCGAACCTTAGCACTTTTGCCACGTCCTACAAAGAGTGCCTCTATGTGCCTCATGCAGTTTCCCCATTACCCCCACCTTATAATGTCTTTTAGCAATTAAAAATCTGAAAACCTGCCACTGGTACTTTGGTATTAACTACAAATACTAATTAGGTCTCCCCAGATTTCCATTAACATTCTTTGTTTCACTTTCAAATACATGGTTCTAAGTTACTCATCCCATTGTGGTTAGAGAAGCTTTATTTGGAGAAGTCTATAGAGGACCTTTTCATAATTTATACCAGATTGTAGGTAGTTGAATTTAGCAACATAACCTTATATCATCTAACAGTCGATAATAGTAATAAGTTATCAGCACAGCTTGTAATTGTCAGAAGTTGTTGACTTGAGCCTTTTACAGCGTAGCATCTTAATATGGCATTACTTTGTACACTTTGTGGTTCAGGCCAGTTATTAGTCACTAGGCAACCTCGTGTCATGCGTTACAAACTTTGCAAAAGTATAAATAAAGGATCGTTTTATTGTGTGTTTAGTTAGTCTTGCGCATCAGGCAGACTAGCGGCAACCTAGCCCCCCCCCCCCCGAAAAAAGAAGTCACTCCTCACTTCTCCCCAACCTACTCACATGTGTGACAAATTTTTAATGTTTCTCAGACTGCTATGGTCTTGACAGTCCTTAGAAATCAAGTGTATTGTTGAAAGTACCAAAACTAGGGCTGGTGAGATGGCTCAGTGGTCTAAAGCACCTACTTAGAACAAGCTTAGCAAAGCACAGGGACCGCGGTTCAATCCCCCAGCACCA
>NW_004524612.1:128088-143548 GCF_000260255.1 Octodon degus | reverse complement strand
GTTTGTTTATAAATTCATGTATTTATATTAGCATATACTAAGTACACTGTATTTCAGTTTAAAATCTAATACTAGGACTGTGGGGAGAGCTCAGCAGTCTGAATGCATGCCTGGCACACACAAGAACCTGGGTTTGATCCCTGGTAGTGCATGCTGTGCCAGACCCCATGAGAGCCAGCCACCAAATCCAGGCATGGTGGTACATACCTGTAATCCCAGTGCTGGGCAGGCTGAGACAGGAGGATCGCTATGAGTCTGAGCTGTGTAGCAAGGCCCTATACCAAATAAATAAATAAATAAATCTTAAAAATAAAATCTAATCCTCTTAATTATTTACACGATTCAATATTATTTATCCAGAGTTATTTTAGGATGGCTAATAGGTCCATTTTATGTATCCTATTGTTCAGATATTGTTTTAATTTTAAAATTTGTAATATACTTTGATTTGTAGTTGATTTACGAACACAACAGAATTTTCATATAACATATACCAGATTTCCTTAAGAATTTATGTATTAAATTAACACAGGACATTTGTTACATCCAATCAGAGAATAGTGATACATAGTTAACTGAAGTCCTTACTTTCTCAGGACCTTTTTCTGTTTCAAAACATTTTTCTAAATATCAGTTACTCATCGTGATAGTTTTAAGTACATTACATCTAGTTGTAATTCTTACCTTGGCAATTTTGAGAAGAATTCTCATACTTCAAAAAATATCATTTGGAAGGTGTTTTTCTAATGTAATTCTTATAATTAAACTGTGCTTATGAATCATTTGAAAATATCAAAGAGGTAATTAGCATTTTTTAAATCTCATGTTATAAAATTTACGTATAATGATTGCAGATCTTGATCTTCATGAATTCAGTGAATAAGTGTTTGTTCACTTCCTATGATGTACAGTTCCTCTGTTTCTCCAAAACCTATAGTGCTCTGAAGAAAGTACTCCGTTTCCACTAAGGAAGGAGGTTTATGTTCTGTTTTCTCGAGGATGAAGTATCTAAAACTATGCTTGGATTTTTTTTTCCACTGAGGATCTACTTTCTTTTATTTATTTGTTCAATCAATTTTATATCAAAACAAGTGAAAAAAAAACCCATAAAACTAACCACAGTAGCACCTTTAATTCCATCACTCAGATGCTAAGAAAGGATGACTGCTGTGAGTGTGAGTCCAGCCTGGGCCACGAGGCAAGGCCCTGTTTCCAAAAAAAAAAAAATTATCACCATGTACATATACTTCATGATCAAATGATCTGTTCACTGTTCATGTTTCACCTTTCATCACTGTGAGTTTTTAAGTTAGTTCCTATGTCGCTTTGACATGGAACTTCCTATAACTCATAGTTTTACTCTGAATTCTTTCTTATTGTTTTATTCCTTTAACAGGTACCACAGTCATCTTTAATCTTCTTTGATTTTTCTTAAGAATTAGTCATGCAGATTAGGTTTATTTTGGTGGAGAACAGTTAGAAACTCGTATTTGGCAGATGGGGGTGGTGTTGCTACTATTTCATGATTCGCCCTTATAGTTTCTAACATTTAGCAGAGTAATAGAGTATGTGTCTGTGTATTAATTTGGGTATATGTCTATAAACATTCCCATAAATATCTACTGTACAATAATCTAAGCATGAGTTTGTACTTATATTTTAGACTAACTTATTGCAAAATGTAGCATTATTGTTTCCTACTCATGTTTATCCATAACTGCAAATTCAATGAAAAATATCCTCCTACCATTTGTCATACATTTAATAGTTCAATCCCCAAACATGTAAAATGGTTTTGGCATTGTTATGTAGTGGCCCTGTGGACAGCACATCACCAGCTGAAGTCTAGGGGTTATTAAATATTCTTCTTTAGGCATTTATTCTTAAATCTCCACTGATTTACAGGCTTACCTCTTTAAATAATTTCCTCCATTTTATTCACCAAGGTTACTTTACATATTTGAAATATAATTTGCTGGTTTTTGATGGTCTGCATTTGACCCTGGGATAGCTAAGCCTCCTAATGATACTTTAAAATTTGCATATATAAACTTTCATGAATTGTGCTATGAAGTTTTATCAGTTTTGAGAAAGGGTAAGGCTCATGTAAGTTATACTATTTCTCATAAAAAATTCTTCATCAAAAATTCTGATCTGATCATCAGCCAGATAGCTAGCTCAGTCGACGAAAGCACCTGCTAACCAGGCGCAGGGCCCAGGGTAAAATCCTCAGAGTGCCATGCTGGCCCGGCCCCCAGGGTGTACTGAGAAGGTTATTAAGACTGGTCATGGTGGCACACATCTTGGGATGCTGAAAACAGGAGGATCACTATATCGCTGATCTGTGTAGTGAGACCCAGTAAATCCTGTACTACAAGTATTTAAAAGAAATTCTGAAGTGCTCACATTTTCTACAATTTCATATAAATTAAGTTTTTTGGTATTTTCATTTCTTCTTTCACTTAGCAGCAAGGATTCAAATTTCATTATTATTTTCACATTTTTCATTTATTTTTGTCACTTAAAATTTTACCTTTGCATGGGCATTCAGGGGGTATTTGTATAAACCTTTTCAACTTTACTTAATGCTTATTTTAGTATTTTAAAATTGACATATTTTATGTTAAATCATTTGAATAAATAGTGAGGAACTTAATTGTTAATTCATAAGGTGTTGTGATGCTAGCTTTTTGAGATATTGCCAGTATGTCTATTGAAATGACTGTGCTACCTCACAATCCCAAAGGTGAAGAAATAAGAGTTCCTTATTTTACATCAGTTCCAATAACTAGATGTATAGAGCATTAAAGGTTGATTTAAATTTCAGCACTGGGGCTAGGGAGATGGCTCAGTGGAATAAGGACTTCCCTGCCACACATAAGGGCCTGACTTCAATTCCCAGTTTCTAAAAAATAATTCAGCACTAAGAATTCATGTCACATGGTTACATTAATTTGAATTGCTCTAAAGATAGATATGACACTGAACAGTTTTTTTAATGCTTATTTACCATGTGTATATCTTCTCTCTCATGGATGTATGAGACATTCAACTATTTTTATTTATTTGTCAATTATTTTTGATAATTGAAAGATCTTTGGCTTTTAGATAGTAGAATATTTTTGAATGAATAATTTGTAATTATGATTTTCTCACAGGTAGCCAAATATTTATCATAATCTTATAGTATTTCTAGCAGAAAAAAAATTTTATGTACATATATAATATATATATATTTATTTATTTATTTATTTATTTATTTTTTGGTGGAACCGGGGATTGAACTCAGGTCCGTGCGCTTGCCAGGGAAGTGCTTATTCCACTGAGCCATCTCCCCGGCCCCAGAAAAGTAATTTAATTTTAGTAAAATATAATTTATCACTTTCTCATTTACAATGTATTTCTTCATATTGTATATCAAACTCATCACTAATTCCTTGTTGCATAGATTTTCTGCTACAATACTTTCCTACAAACTACGCCTTTTTGTACTTTATGTTTAAGCCAGTGATATTGTTTTTGTTTAATGTTAATGAATAGTTTCATTTTCTTTCATATTAAAAATCAAGGTTTTTCCAGATCCAATGGTGATAGTATCTTATCATCAGCTACCTATTCATTTGCATTTGAAACTTTGTCAATTATAGCTAAGTGCTGTTTCTTGATTTTGTATTTCTTGCGTTGGCTCCTGATTATGTTTGTAGTCTTGCACATGTTGGTAAGTGGCATGCACTATGTTACAATCCTGATTTTACAATCAAACAAATTTTTCTTTTACTTTAGTACTGGTTGGTTGGCCTCTAGGTCTTTTGATTGTCTTATTAGATTTTTTTTAAGATTGATTGATTGATTGATTGATTGATTGATTAATGGATTTGGGACAGGGTCTCACTATGCAGTTCGGACTCTCAGCATCCCCAGAACTCAGATTACAGACCTGCACCACCATGCTGAGTTTCAGTGGCTGGTCCTGTGTGGGGCCTGCCTGTTATATGGTATCAGGGATTAAACACAAGTCCTTGTCCTTGCCAGGCAGGAGTTTAGACACTGAGCTATTTTCCTATCACTGTCTTTTTAGACTTATTCTTTTTTATTATGTAAACAAATATATTGGGACTTTATTAAAATATTATTAGATACTTAGATGAAGATGAGAAGAAACGACTTTTAAATAATCAGGTTTCTGATGTATGAAGAGGGTTAGTTTTTTGTTTATCCTAACAGTTGTTTTTCCATCAAGTACCGATATGTTAAAGTCCCTACAGAATATGAAAGAAAAATTTAAAAAATTAAAAAAGTTTAAAAATAGCAATACGCAATTACATATTTTTACACAGAAATTTAGAAATCTAACCATATTCAGCATTGTAGCAGAACAGTCCTATGACATTGTTTTTCATGTCTATCGTTTTACTTTTTACCCTGTTTTTTTAAACAGACATTTTCTTGAGAGACAGTATGGCAGTAATTTGTATGATATTACAAGCAGTATGTATTTAAAAGACAGAATGACAGGCATTTCAAGCCTGACTCTAGTATGACACATTGTTATTTTCAGTGCAGTTACTTAGATCACAGGTATCAACATATAGAGTTAGTCAGGGTGAAAATCCTACCAATTAACTGCTAGTTTCAAATACCTGTTTAAGATTCTCAGGATCATTGCCTTAACCATCTTGTGCATATAAGTGTATGACTTTGTCCCTGTCATGTTTCCTAGCTTTTCTCTTTGCCCTCTCTTCATTGTCTAATCCTTACATTCTTGCTTTCCTTTTAATTGTGTTATACTTTTCTATTTTTATTTCTTCTTTGGGGTTCTTATGCTAGGGAGACTACACAGTATTTGCACATGTGGTTCTGGTTTATTTCACTTAAGAGAAAATACCTGCTCCATGTTATGTCTAAGATGTTTGATATTCAGAAAGATATTGAGGTTAAGCTCAACTGCCTATGTTGTAGGGCAAAAAAATAATAAGCTTCTCTTCTGGAGAGTCAACAACTTAAGTTTGCAAACCAAAAATTAGATAAAAAGAAGGGCTGCAAGGACAGCCAACATTTTGGCCATAGCCTTTCAAGGTCAGGGTGGACTCAGGACATAGGAGGACCTGTATTGTGACATCATGTAACTCTGTTATGGCCCAAATTTTCTGATCAAGGAGATTATGGGGCCACAGAGGAAAGCGATTGATGATGTAGAGTATCCCTAGAGAAAGTCACATGAGGAGAAAATATCCTTTCAGACTTTCACAGAGAACAAACTGGTCAAGCAATGGCCATGACTCATCCACATGGCTGACAGTGACAAAGATCTACAAACTGCGGTACAAGGTTTCAGGATGAATCTTTAGGGGATTTGACTGAAATTATCAGATACAAAAGTTACTTTTTTGTTATATAATGCTTGCTTTATCTTGGTCTTAACCATCCAGCAGAAAAGTATAAAAATGAAGTATAAAAAGTAAAGCCATACTATTATGCTGAGTTCTAAAAGGCTCAAGTCAACAACTTCTGACATTGCCAATCCTACCAAAAACCTACTACTATTATGGACTACTGGACTATATTGGAATATTTTGCTAAATTCACGCACCTACAGTATTTATATGGCAATGGATCACCCATCTCTGACAAAACTAAACAAAAAAGAGGATAAGAATGAAGGACCATTTTGTATCTGCATATACAAAATAGGATAGATATACAGCTATTTTCTCTTAATTCAGTGAGAAGGAAGATTTGTTCTAATAGTGTTTGTGGACAGGGTATCATGTCTGCATCTTGTACTATTAATCGCTATTAAGAAGACAACAATATACAATGTATTAATTATTGAAACTAACCTACTAATTGGTTTTGAAACTGTTTCACTACTATTTATCAATAAAATTATTTAAAAAATAGTCTTTTTTCATCTTGAGTTTGAAATTTTCTATGTACAGATCTTACATTTATTGCATTGTAACTAAATGCCTTATTATATTAGCATCTATTGTGTTACAGAATTTTCAGTAATTTATATTATTCATTGCCAGCATATAAGAAGCATTTTATTTCATATAATGAGCTTATTTAGAGATAATTTGTATAAAGCTTCAATGAGCTCTCTAAGATTCCCTATTACTACATAATTTGCATCAGGAAAGACCCTACATCCAGGAACATACCTAAATTCCTAGATTATCTACATTTCAACCACACCAGTCATCAACCTAATACCTTTCTTTTTTTTTTTTTTTTGTACCTTATGCAACTAATCAAATGGGGTTTCACATTTTACTGTGGGAACCTCTAATGTAAAGCCTGCCTTCTCAGTCCTTTGTGTTACTAGTCTTTTCTCTGTCTGTAATTCTACATTGTGTTTTTGATACAAGGTAGTACAGGGTCTCACTATGCAGGTCAGACTCATAGTGATCCTGCTGTCTTAGTGTCCCCAGTGCTGCGATTACACACATGTGCCACCATGACTAGATTCAGTGGCCCACTCGGTGCCCACGGGCAGAGTGGCGCAGCGTGTGCTGCGGGGGATCTGATCCAGGCATGTCCTTGGGCTTGCCTAAGCAAGCACTTACTTTCTCACTCTAAAATTAGTTCACACTCAGTCTATAGCCATTTAGCAGTCATTGTTTATACATTTCTTCTAGCCTGTAGCTACTCTGGTTTCTATTATAGGTCATCACATCTCAGTCCCTATACATTGAGTGACTAATTGTTTCTCTTTCTTTCTTTCTTTCTTTCTTTCTTTCTTTCTTTCTTTCTTTCTTTCTTTCTTTCTTTCTTTCTTTTTTCTTTTTTTTTTTTGCAGAACCGGGGATTGAACTCAGACCCTTGCACTTTCCAGGGAAGCACTTATTCTATGCGCCATCTCCCTGCAACCTTTTGTCTCTGTATTTCAAGGTGTTGCTTTGTCTTTCAATTCCTTTTCTCATGTAACCACGAGGTATAAAAAGTAAAGCTATATTTTAAAAAAGTAAAGCTATAATAATATGCTGAGCTATAAAAAGCTCAAGTCAACAACTTCTGACAATTCCCAGTTGTGCTGTTAACTCACTACTATTATGGGCTATTGGAATATATTGGGTTATTTTGCTGAATTCAAGTGCATACAATCTTTGGACTGGCATCAAATATGAAAAGGTGCTTTAAAGATGTCTCCAAATACAGCATCCTCTAACTGCAACAGAACACCCATCTCTGACAAAACAAAAGCAAAGAGGGGGATACTTGGGAGGCATGGAAGCTAGGAAATTGATCAAATGTGTGTAGGTGGGACTAGGCCTCAGTACCTAAAGCAAACAAACCATCTCAGTCCTGAGATAAACATCCTGTCTGGTTAAGGTCAGCTATTAGTCACTCGGCAACCTTGTGTCATGTACCATGTGTTACTAACTTTGCAAAAATATAAATGACCATTGTGTTGTGAAGAAATAAAGAGTGAAAGAAAGTATATGTATACATAAGATAGGATAGATATACAGCTACTTTCTCTTAGTTCTATGAGAAGAAAGTTTTGTATTAATATTGAATGGACAAAATATCTCTGAATCCACTCCTAAATAATTACTACAACAATATTCAATGTATTAATTATTATAATTGCCCTACTAACCTGTTTTGAAACTGTTTCATTACTATTTTACCTTTTTTCTAATTAAAACAAATAAAAATAAAGATAGAAAAGAATTTTATATTTATTTCCTGTACTTACTTTTACAATAAATATTTTTGATGCATTTCTGTAAAGAAATGTTAACTCTTTAAGGAAATATTTGTGTTTAACATGATTTGCAAAAAATAAAAATGAGAAAAAGATAAAATGAAACAAAGCTTTTGTAAATAAAAATACAAAAGTGTTAATAAGGAAGAAAGAAGGTGTCAAGGTATATCATCATATACAAGCCCAAACTCCCTTGATGAATGTGATTTTTATGTATATCTAAATTGTAAAAGTAAACAACAAAAATAAGTATTATTCAATGCATTGAAACATTACATAACACTCCATTTACTTTTAACTTCCACATTAAGTATTGTGCTTAATTTTCTCTTTTTAATTTTTGGCATTTTATGATGCACAAATATGGTTCCATTTATAAGAATGAAACATTGAAGCACATGACATTTTGAACGGCAATGTAATTAACATTTTTGAACTATTCTTTCATGAATTGATTTATATTAAACTGACTCATGTTGATTCATTTCAGTTATGTTAGTAAAGTCTTATAAATTTATCATGTATTTTTATTTTCAAATAAATTTTGTGTAATTTCATCACAACATTAATGATATTAACTGTTACAGAGAACTAGTAATTTTAGCATTAATAATTGTAGAGTGCTAACATAAAGACTGCTTTGGATCAGGAAAAGTGTCAATATTTTTATTAAACATTTTTATCTTTCACTTTCCTTTAGCCCTAAATATTAAATCCTAGTTTGTCAAAGATTAAATACTGGAATTAGAGTTTAAATGCATATCTCTAATTTGCTAAAATAAAAAATATCAAAATCATTATGGAATTTGTTTTTCATAACTCTAAATTGTGTTTTGCCTAAACTTATTTTGTATATATTAACTGTTTTACTTTTTTTATGTCTCTCTTTCTCCTTAGAGAAATCCAACTTTAGCACTAATATTTACATTGCACTCTAAATTGTACAGTATTTGTGTGCAAGCCAGCCATATATCACAAAGTAATGTTAGTGTAAGTTGATCATTTGCACATAAATATGTATGTGATTAAAACAGAGAAAACAGGTAGATCACATCTTTGCTTGAATTATTTTCAATCACATATTTGGCATGAAACACTGAATAGAAATTAGTGGCAATTAAAGCTGAACAATTTTGTTAACTAGCTATAGGTTTTATTTTCAACCATACTGAATGTGAATTGGGATAAGCAGTAGTAATACTGTTAAATCCATCACACACAGTGAATCATGTGACAAATAAGAGTTGGAGCATTTTAACATAAACAGTATCAGCTTAGGGACTGTAGATGACAGTATTTAAATTATCTGAAAGTAAAATCTGAGATAAGGATTTAAGCACAAAGGGTTTATTTGGTTTGCACAGATTAGAAATGTAAAAGAAGAAATGATGCCAAATAGTTCTATTTTATTTTATTTTTTTTCAAATAGTTCTATTTTAAATAACCACTTGAAACTAGTGAATCTTAATCAAAAAGTGGATCTCAAGTATACAATGTAGAAATATGCTTATGATTATCATTGTTTGAGTAAAATTGATCACTGGTTGAAGGCTGTTCCTGGCGAATGTTAATTTTGTTGCAGTTTCTGCTTTACTAATGTCCTCTGACAGTGCTGTCTCTGGTGGTCACAGAAAGCGCTTTGACAAATATTTGCTATCCTGGAAGTTTGAAACTTGATCAGGGAGCATGAGAATATCACTTACAGAAGCCCTGTGGAAGGGACATTGACATTTTCTGCTGCACTGCACCAGGAAGCCTGAAACCAGTGTTTGTAATCCTGATAACGTATTTTCCCAAATGTGCAGTGCTGCCACGTAAACAGGCTAATCATAAGCAAGTGCTTACCTTAGGATCAAGCACATTAACACATTAATCTTTAGAGTTAAATAAAACTTGCACTGACTCTAAAATCAGTAGATCCTTGAAGTCTATAAATATTTGGACTTAATATTATTTTAAAATTGCAACAGAAAAAAAGTCCCCAACATAATAGTTACGTAAACACAAGTGCCTCCTCCATCATAAGTATAGCATATTCTGGAAGATGTTTTTCTTGGGCAAACTACAGCAAATAAAGAGAAGGATGGAAGAAACACATTCTGCAACTTCCTCTTTCCCATAAATATGGGCACCACTGCCTGTGACATGCCTGCTGCTGGAACTAGATTCATGACTACAAACTAACTGCAAAGTAGAAGATGCAATGTTAGGACATTACTAAGGTCCACCCTGTACTCTGATCTTTTAATGTTCAATTAAACTTTCCTTATGTTTTTCCTTGTATATGGAAACCTTTTCTCAAGTTACCCAAATGTGAACTATTTTCAATTGCAAGGCAAAGTTCTAGGATCTCCAGCTGAGGTCATTTGTCATACATGAGGGCAGATCTACATGAAGGCTGCAAGTGGATCCGCCATGGTGAGGAGAAATTATGAACAAACAAAAAGAAGGAAGGAAGGAACAAAAAGGAAAGAAGGAAAGACAGAGAGATAGAGAGAAAGCAAAGAAAAAAGAAAGAGAGAGAGAGAGAGAGAGAGAGAGAGAGAGAGAGAGAGAAATAAAAAAGGAAGAAAGGAAAGCAAATCTAGTATTTTACCACCACACTCTATTGAAATTATTAATGAAGCTGAACTATTGAACTCCAACATTCCAATAATATTTTGAAAGGGGAACGGTAGACTAGGCAACTTCAGTTCTTCACCTATTCAAAATATCACTTAGTGGAAACACTAGTGGTCTCCCTCAATATGTGAAGGCCGAACAGAACATTACGATGACAATTCTTCCACTTGGTTCTGGGTCAGTTCTCCAGGAGGGGTTGTCATGAGGTATGGAGAATAGTTTTTTGTGTGTTCACAGCTCCTTTCTTGTCTGAAAAGTGCTACTGTTTATCCACTTACTAGCCCAAATATTTAAATACAGGATGAGCTAAAATTGCTTACTTTTGTTATTTTTTATAAATAACAAAATATGAAATGATAACTTTATCAAATATATTTGATAATTTTTCTGCTAATGGTATATGCTATTTTTCACAAGGAAAATAAACACAAATTAGTAGAAGACAATAACCAGATGTTAATATTAGATTTCTAAAGAAATATCAAATGCAAACAATGTTCTGAATAAAAACATGCAAAACTAGTTGTTATAAAATAAATAAATAAAAGCTAAACAAGAAATGACTGGTTGAAATGACGTCTGGCTGACCAATGGGAGGATAGTCAGTGCTCAAACAAATGCACTGTCTGAGGAACAGTTGAAAACTGTGAAGTGGTTATTTTCAATTAGGCGTATTAGACAAATAAAAGCTAAAGTAATAATTTGTTTGATAATGCATTGCTTACAAATGTTTGGTAGGAAATTAATGTATTTGTATTCCATTAATCTCAAGAGTCCTGTGAAAAATCCCCAGGTTAATTTTTGAGGAAGTAATTTTAAGAATGCTTTATTTCTTTGTTACTGTCCTTTTATGTCTATCTTAACAAAAGCTCACTGTGAGCCACTGGGAAAAATAGGAGAGGTCACAGTAGCAGTGTTATTTTTACAATAGGAAACTTTGCAGGACATTTATTACTGAAATATCTTACAGTCTTATTTGATTATCTTGCATGTAATCATAAAAATTTATGCCCTTACAAATGTTACATTCTATACAATATGGAATTTATCTTTTCCCACTCATTTCAAGTGCCAGGCCATCTGAATATCTAAATTTTTCTAATACTAAGTTGCAGAAATTAATGAATATTAATTATAGTACATTGTCATTCTTTTTATCTTATCTGAAATTTGGCTCCATAGTGACTGTTTACCAAATATTTTGGTTTTGTTTGACAAAGTTCAGTATCATTACAGCTTCCATAACATATCTTATTTGATTGTATCTTGCCATATACGTATTTTCAAATGTTTCATTGTTCTATGGCAGCCCCTAATTTGTTCTATTGTTTTTGATGTGTAACATGATTGAGTAGTCAGTGGAATGATCAGGGATGAGCTCAAACATTTCAATGAATTAGTCTGCCAATAAACTGTGCTATAGGTAAGAAACCATCCCTTACCCACTTTCTATTTATGCTTTCTGGAATATGTAGTAAAAAAACATAAGTAAAATGCCAACTTATAAATTATTTGGCACTTTTTTTTTACTCTATGCACTAGTATAATTAAAGAGCCTAATGATTTAGCAGGCGGAAACCATAGGGAAGTACAAAAGCACTTAGACCCAGCATTTCAGCTTTGACATCACTGAGGCCCGCGAGTACTGAACCTGGACAGACTCTCTTCTGTAAGCCTGCTAAGATACGTTGGAGAAGGGTAGGCAGAATAAAGGGCTAGAAACAGAAGTGACCAATTACTATTTTTAATTTTAATGAACCAAGAGAAATGCTTCATCACAAGTAAAAACCAACATGTATACGTGACATATATTCCAAGTAAATGACTCTGTTTTTCATTGTAAGTATATGAAGAATTTCTACACATTGACAACATTTCATAATTTTTTAAAGTGTTCGATTTTAGTTTCAAATGAAAAATTAGTTTCATGGTTCATAGACTACATGGAAGCATTTAGACCAAATTAAATCATTTTATCTATTTGAAATATGTTAAATATGTTTAAATTTTTAAGTAAGTACTTTATTAATATATTTTGTCCAAGAACTTTTATTTTCTCTACCAGAAGCAGTAAATAAGTTGAGTTGCCTTTTCCATCCATGCATAATTTCCTATTCTATAAAATCCACTCACAGTATCAACTCATGAAGGTGTTTCTCTCCTGAATCACATCCAAAGGGAGCAATAGTTCCTTTAATGTCTTAACTGAGGGTGGTGGCACGTACCGGCAATCCCATCATAAGTTCAAGCTCAAAGTGTACTCTGTAAGACTTTGTCTCAAAAGAAAACTTTGAAAACAGAATCTTTTCCTTCACCTCATATGCCACTCATAGGCAGTTTTATAATTTTTCGGTTTACCTTTATCTTATGAATGGTGAAATAAGTTATTTGCACTCAGAGTTTTAAATTGCTCCATTAGATGTCTTCTTGAAATGTGTGAAGCACTCTAAAAGATAAAATCTCTCTCTCTCTCTCTCTCTCTCTCTCTCTCTCTCTCTCTCATCTTCATCTCTCTCTTAATAACCTGCAATAGCTAAAGAGGCGCTAAACACAATTTATTTTCTCTCTAGAGATATCTGCCTCCTACTGCTTTGTACATTTTTCTCATTTCATGACTGAACTTTTCTGAACCACAAAATATGTATCTGGCTTACCTACCAATCTATAACTAGAATGATTCACTTTGTGTATTTAATATTTATAGAATTCATTACATACTTTTCAAATAATTATCAAATTTCATTTTAATACATCTTGTAGCACACTGAAAGCAACTTTTTATTTCTAATTGTGGTGCAGTATTCCATTTGTAAATTTAAAATAATGAGATTAAGTTATTTCTAATTTAGAGATAAATAAATGCAAGAAACTTTCCATGAAAAGGACATTTTTAGTTTCAGAATATATTTACAGATTTCCCTTGCTATACAGCTATACAAATTTAGTTATATATTTAATAGAAAATCAACAGTTTCAATTTTTTAAATCCTCTTTGTCACATACAATGAGAACTGAAATTCTTTTTTAAATCTTTTTTTCAATGAAATATTATTGCAGTGCGAATATAATTTGTGTTTGTAATTACTAGAGAACATATTTTGATAAGCTTTAAGTATTTATAGTTCTGTTCTTATTTCTACTTGTTTATCTGATGTTAATATTTGGAGAGGAGATGAGTCTAACATAGCAATCAGTACAGTGGACTCTATAGCGTTAGCTAGTCAAGCATATTGAGGAGACTGGGCTTCAAAAGTGTTTCTGTCTTATAGAAGAAGTTGTTACTTGATGTATTCCAAAAGAATGAGGAAAATCTCAGTGCGTTAGTGAATATATTAACAAATATAGAAAAGAAATCATCAATGTCCTTTTGCATATACTATGTCAACTTCAGTTAAGTTGAAGATCCATCTACACTTGATTTGTAACCAATAGTATTTAGTCATAACTTTTTGCAAATGAAGACATTTTAACAAAAGCATCTTCTTTTCTTTCTCCAAGACACACACACACACACACACACACACACACACACACATTCTTTTGTTGAAATAGTCTAAGAGTTTTAGTTCCAAGTTAAGATAAATTATGTTCATTGCACCTTTTTTCTCCTGCTAAACACAACTATAAATCCTGGACAATGTGCCTCAATCAGCTATTGATTATTGTTTGTCAATAAACATGAGTAGATGAATATGGATGAGAAAAATGCAAAATTCAAACCATCTTTGAGACAATATTTTCTTTTCTTTCTCTTTGTAGTCACCAAGGAATCTAAAAGTAGATAAAAATGACTGTATAGATTTAAAGCAAACAAAAAAAAAAGTTCTAATTGAAGCTGTTTGTATTGCTATAAGAAACAAGAAAGGAGTCTCCAAACACTCAGATAGGTACATGGTAATTCTCTAAATATTCTATTGCTTGCTTTTTGACTTATTATTTATTTTTGTTCTCTACTACCTCAGAACATACAGGCTGTAGGCATATAAAACTGCAGACATGAATATTTGTCTCTTCTTGATGAAAACAACTGTAGTACTGAGAGAATGGCCACACATTTTTGCCTAGTTTTCAATTTATATATTTTTATTTCTTGACCTTGAAAATGTAGAGAAGAATGATTTCAAATATAATATAAGTAAAGTCATAGCTCAGTAGTTAGGAGGCAGGAAAGGGAACTCCAATAAAATTCAAAGTACTGAAGAGGTCATGGAAAGAGAGTACTCAGGAAAGTATATAAACTGATTCCAAACTCCTAGGTGAATCTTGAAGCAGCATGCATTTAGAGTTCACTATAAGCAATGTTTACATAACCCAACTATGGATAGTTTATCCTAGAGGAGTTCAGTCATGACCCAACTTTATCTGTGCATAATAAATTCACTTCAATTTCGATGATACTGTTAAATTAAAAATAAACTGCCAGGAAATAGAGCCTTAAAACCTAATTAGAAGATAGCTAGAGATACTATTTTTATTGGTAAATATAAACTTAACAATCAAGAAAATACTAATCATAGAGGGACATTGTATAAGGAGAAAAATGAAAATTTATCTAAGATATAGAAATGTAAAATGTTTAGGTCCCTGACATCAGGTTTTAAAAATAAGGTAAAATTTGATGGAATGGCAAGAAGAAATGGAATAACCTGCACATTTAGATGCAAACTTCTTTTCCAAGATATCTATAGAACTAGTAAGGACATAATAAGAAATGATATAGAACTTAGTATTAATATCATTAAAAATACTGGAAATTGACCTAATTATCAAGCATTGACAGATACTTCATGACAGATCATAGGGAAGAAAAATGGAAACCAAAAGTAATTAAATAAAATAATTCATAGTAGAGTCAGAATTATGTCAATACCTTTAATAATGAAAAAGAAATCAATAATGGAAGACAAATTGGGAAACCTTTTAAACATGAGTTCACGACAAAGTCCCAGCCTTCTATGTGACCCACTGATAGATGAGGAAACCTCTATAAAGCTACATAATGTAAACTAAGACTTTATAAAAATGAAAACAGAGGTCCAAAGTGATAACTGAGAGGCATAAGTGCCTGTCTGGCAAATGCAAGGTCCTGAGCTCAATCCCTGGTACCAAAAATAAATAAATAAA
>NW_004524612.1:126829-127762 GCF_000260255.1 Octodon degus | reverse complement strand
AATAATAGAAGTTGCCTCTCCCCTCAAAAATAGCTACAGAAAAGCAGATGAAGGGCTGGCAAGATAGCTGCTTAAGCAAATGCAGAGAACTGGGGTTCGGTATCCAGTACCCCAAAACACCTGCAGGTGTGCTGAGCCAACCACCAGGTCTGGGCGTGGTAGCCCACATCTGTAATGACAGCTCTGGGGAGGCTGAAACCAGGAGGATCACTAGGAGTCTGATCTGTGCAGTGAGATCCTGTACCAAATATATTATTTAAAGAAAAAAAATATAAAGAGCAAGGAATGTAAAAGAAACAGGAGATGATAAATAATCAGAAGAAACTGAAGCAAAAATGATTTCACCAAAAGCTAGTTAGTTCAAAAGATGAGTAAATGCATAAAACCCTAAAAGTACAGATGACATAAAATTCTAATCTCAAAAGTGAAATATTACTACGTGATATTATAATAATCAAAAGTACTATAACTGCTTTTTTTCCCCCTGGGGATTGAACTCACGACCTACACTTTCCAGGCAGGGAAAACTGGAATTCTTCTAAATTGATAGTAATAATGTAAACATTTAAACCTACTCTAAAAAACTGATAGCAGTTTCTATAATAACCCTGTATACACTTTCCACAAAATCTAATGGTCCTGAGTGTGCGGAGAGCTTCCTACTACCCTGCGCTGGCAGGACCAGTCCCAGCCCAGGCGCAGAGTGGGCCGGACCCTCTCCCAGCCCCTTGGACTGCCCCCCACCACTCCGCAGTGCCTCCCCCACCCTGCCTGCTGAGTAGGATTTTCTGCCAAGTTCCGGGAGCCCCCAGACCCAGTCCTAGCCCAGGTCCGGTGAGTGTGCGGAGAGCTTCCTCTTCCTCCAACTTCACCTTGCCCCTCCAGGCACAGCTCAGGCCTGGCATACAGGCCTGAGGTGTAATCCGGCAGCTG
>NW_004524612.1:120189-123514 GCF_000260255.1 Octodon degus | reverse complement strand
TTTTTCCAGAACTGGGGATTGAACTCGGGCCTCTGAGCTTGCCTGGAAGTGCTTATTCCACTGAGCCATCTCCCCAGCTCCTTTATAGTTTCCTTAGCACACAGTTTGAGCCTCATATGCTCAGGCAATGAAATTAAATAGCACTTTCATGGAAATGCATTTCTAAAGTGTGTAATTTATCCTGGGTTTGACCTACTTCAGAAGTAGAAGAAAACAAAAAATCATTATCAAGGACAAACAAATGCCCCCCAATTTACTTCTTTTTTAAGATGTATGTAACCTCCAATTCCTGGAAGTTATAGAAAAAACCATGCATAATTGGCAAGAGCAGGTTGTGGTTTATTTGATTGCTTATTTTAAAATGTATGTGTAGAAAGTTACTACTTGGAGTTGATCAACTATGCCAATGTTTTTCAGTTGTAATTGTGTTAGAATGTGACAATATCTAGAGGTTCTGATTTGGTTCATTTAAATCACTTTCAAGGCCAATTATTTAAATACAGGATGATAAAAATGGCATATTTTTTTCATTAAAAAAGACAAAAGACGTAAGATCTTGCATTTCATTCAAATTTTTAATTTCATGAAGCTAATCTCTTCCAAATCAAACATAGGATGTGGGTGCCTCAGTCTATTTTGCTACCTATAATATAACTCAAAAATGGCAATAAAACATAGGCCTATAATTTTCATTTTTGCTTCTGGAAACTACCAGAGCTGTCCCTGCCTTAAATGTCTCTTCTCATTCCCAAACCAGCAGTAAGTGATGGGAAGGTTGAACTAACATCTATCTAGTATCTAAGATCTACTACTATGAATATTTCTGATTCAGGTTGTGACTACACTCAACATTACAGCGGCTGAAGCTGCATTTCCTGTATTAGGTAAGGTTTGGGGTTATTCTGTTTTACTTTAGTTTTAAGCTACAATAGTACCTACAGTCTACATGTAAAATATTCTCATAAATATAAAAATTATGTTAAAAGATCCTACTGAAAATATTATCCTACTTAATATGCTCATTTATATTTGAAGGTATTTGATTGATTTCTATGAAACTTAACTTCACAGAATTTCTGTTAAAATGGAATATAGGAAAAGTAATTCTGAATACAACTCAGAGCTATTTATTCGCATATATTTTTAAATTATCATAAACTGGGAAATTTATAAAATTTCGTTGAAAACAATTGACAAACTTGAAAAAGCGTGCAGAAAAGCATCTTCCCTTTGAGGACCTAAAGTTAATATTTTATTTAATAAAATATTATGACTTTCATTTAAAAGTAATAATTAACACGTAATTCTAATAGTGCTGTGACTTTAGTCACCCATGGAGTAAACCATATCACCACTTTGATAAATAAGTTTGCCTATTATTTCATCCAATTATGTTAGAACTTCTAAAAGATGGTGAGAACAAATAAAATACCATTGATAGATAGTCATTTTGTAATTTCAAAGGATTTGTTAAAAGGCTAAACTGACAAAAACCTGGATGATGTTATTTTCAGTGAAATAAACCAGAAAAGCAAAAACTGCGTGAGTCTCAACTGTGAACTTAACTATGGAATCGTCTATGGATTCTAAGAGGGCAAACATCTGGAAACAGAGGATTTACTGTGGGTGTACCATGTGGATGGGAAGATTTTCATTGAAGTATAAAGTTTTGGTTAAAAAGTATAATAATTTAGAGGAAGCCACTGTACCACATGAAGCTATGATTAGTATGTTCCAATTGCAGATTGGTAAAGTAGATTTTAAATGTCTCTACAAAGGAAAGTTAAGAAATTAATATATTGGTATAACTCAAATTTAATCATTCTATACATCCTGATTGAAACATTACAATAAAAATGTAAATTTATACAAACTTTACTTGTCAATTAAAAATAAACAATTCACACTATGTTTAAATCACTTTCAAGCCCAATTATTTAAATACAAGATGATAAAAATTGCATATTTTTCATTAATTTTCAAAGATAATATAACAGGAAATATAAATCTGACCATTTTATCAAATTTATTTGATACAAGAATCAACTGGTTGAAGAGACACCCGCTGAGCAACATTTGGGTGTCTCAATATGGAAACCTATATTCTGCTTGAATTGTGTGGGGTAAACTATTAAGCGGTTAAGCAGCAATTTTTTTTTAACTTGAAATTAATTTGTTGTGTGACTTCTATGTTTGTGTGCTTTTCTTTATTAAATCATATAGGTTATTATATAGCATATGGTCCTGTTAGTCAATAAAAACTTGATTTTCTTCTCTTCAAAGAAGTATTTTGCATTAATATTAAAATTAGGCAGTGATGAAAGGAGCATAAAATAAAATAAACAAAAATTAGAACTAATGAAATTCTAAAGAAAGGCTACTTGAAGTTGAAATGCCAGCTTTCGCCTAGGCCTTTCACCAAGAAACTTGTACCTCTCTGATTTTCAGCACAAATAGCTGAGCTACTTTACACTTATACTATAATATGTAGCACGTGTGAAATAACAGGATAGATGTGAAAATTTGTTTTTCATTGCACTTACCAGGTATGCTAACATGACGCACATATGGTTGATTTATGTGAGGGTATGTGTGAGTCTGCACGTGGGATTATAAGTGCCTTAGGGAGGATCAATCTCACAGCCTCACCTTCACTGTACTCCCGAAATTTGTTTCAAATGGCTCATTTATAAATTAATATATTAAATAACTGTATACCAATAGATTTATGTGACTTCATTTTTGATTATAGAAAAATTAACTTTGGAATATCACTAACTGCATTCATGCAGATATTAAATTTCAGTTTTCATATATTTAATGGTAAATAGTTCAGTCATTATGCTTTTGTTTCCACACCAACGTATATCAAAAAGCATGATAGCTATAGTCTAGAAAGCTACATCCCAAGCCATTAACAACGATGTTCTCTGAAAGGGACTTTAAAATATCACCTTAAATATTGTACTTTGTGGTTTTTCACTCTTAAATATGAGACTCTTTCATTCCTTCACTAGACATGATATTGCCAAAGTAAATCTCTTCCTAATATTTTCCCTCATTGCATTTTTTAAGCTAATAATCTCATTCATGTTTTTCTCTTCTTTTTTGTTTTATTTTTTAACAAATAATACACTGCATATATTCTCCTTAGTGGTTAATTGCTGTACAAGATGCAGACTTGTGATCCTATTTAAAAACACCATTAGAACAAATCATTCTATTAATTAAGAGAATGCAACTATATATCTATCCCAACCACTTTGAATACACAGATACAAAATGGACATTCATAGGTATACCCCATTTTTTTAAGTTCCGTTAT
>NW_004524612.1:109255-112570 GCF_000260255.1 Octodon degus | reverse complement strand
GTTGCAGGAAGCTCTCCACACACTCACTGGACCTGGGCTAGGACTGGGTCTTTCCCCTCATTTCATTTTATCAACATAATTCAGAAATTATAAATTTTTTTTACGAAGTTTTAATGTTCTCTAAGATTTGTGGCACATGAATACCATGATTTAAAAAAGAAAATTTGCAACAGACTCTGATCCTCCCTTTCCACTTGAGTCTCTTTTCCCTTTCACCCTCTTTTCCTTCCCCCTTTTCCCTGCTCCTGCTGCCATCCTGGGAGCCTAAATAAATTAGCCACTTACTCTATAATACGAGGTGTGTTCTTGGCAATGCTTTCCTTATCACACATGAGAACCTGGACTATTTCTTGTCCACTCATTTGTAATGTCTGGTAACCTGAGTCATGTTGATTCTACCAAATCTTAGGAGAACTCACCAGAACTGGAGGAATCAACATTTCAATGACCTTCAGAGACCTTGGCAGAAGGAGGCAGCCAGACATCTTAGCCACAAGCAGGTTGTTTGCTATACTCCAACAAAGAATTAATTTTCCTGACACATGGATAGACAGGAGCACACTGAAACTTAATAGAAGGGACAAGCCAAGGCTGGCCAGGCAGTGCTAGTGGTGTTAGAGGAGTGAACCAGCATCAGTAGAACATCGTTTTTGTGTAAACCCTCTGACCTGGGAGGTAAAATCAAGCTATCAAGGGGTAAAATATTACATATAATTTCCTGGCATATGATTGATTTTGTTAGATAAGTCGAGTTTGCTATATGTTTAAAAGTACCAAATTAAGAGTCATCACAGTTGGTCAGCTTCAAGATAATGCTAAATGTTATAGTTATTGCTACTTTCATCAGGGTTTCAGACATGTTTTAATCAGTTTTTCTTTTTCCAGTGACAACACTGTGATGGCTTGCGGTAATAATTATTGTCATAGTGAAGTATAAAAAGATGAATTCTGAAGAAAATAGATAGAAACTTCCCATTCCTAATAAACTGCAATGTAGTTTCCTGAGATAAGCACAAGGATCAAGAACTATCTATACCTAAAAGACATTTCTAAGCAATAGGTATTCATTGGGGAAGACACAATACTAGATGTAAAGCTATCTAACATAAGAAATCTACAAGAACCGATGTAGAAAATAAAAAGAAATAGAAAATAATATAATAGAAAATAGATGCAGAACAAAATGCAACCCCATATCTCCAGCCAACCCAGCACCAGAACATAACAAAATTACATAAAAGAAACTAGAAACCACACTGGAATTTTCTGAAATGATAGTAACAGAAGTTGAAGGATAAATGAAGATGGTTATAGAAAAAATAATCTCTCATGTTAAAAAAGAGAAATGATAATCAAAATGAAAGATATGCCAAATGAATTAAAGTAGATTCAGATAAAATTATTAGGGATGATAATGAAAGCAATAGAAAGCATGGACACTGAACATAGCAAAGAAATGGAAGGCATAAAACAAATCCAAACAGATATCCAGATGTTCAAAAATTCCTTTGAAAGTACGAGCCACATATTGAATAAAAGAGAAGACACAATATGAGATATGGAAACCGACTGTGGATAGTGACCAAAAAAAGATATTTTAAAGTATCAAAGGACCATAAAAAATCAGTCCAGCAACTAGCTATAACATGACGCAGATAAGAACAAAATAAGATTAATCAAACTAAATGAGAAAGATGAAGATAGAGAAAATGTCATGAAAAAAAAAATCTTCACAAAAGTCATGGAAGAAATTTCCAAACATGGATAAAGAACACGCAATCCATTAAGGCATGTAGAATTCCAAAGAGCGACGATAAAAATAAATCTATACCCTGGAATACAATAATCAAGATTCTTGAAATATTGCACAAAAACAAAACACTAAAATTAACTAGAGAAAAGAAGTAAATCACCCATAAAGGAACAATTATTAGAATCACAGAAGTCTTTTCAACACAAATTTCAAGTCAAAGAGAGATGAAGTATTTAATGACCTAAAATGAAACAACATGCAACCTAGATTAATACACCCTGCTAAACTATCAGAATTATGGAGAAATGAAATACTTGCACAACATAGATCAAAAGAAGAAAGTCATAGCCACCAAACTTGTTCTCCAAAATGCACTGAAGTATATTCTATAAAGAGATAACTAAGGTCAATTACAAGAACAACAATAGAAAAAAACACCCGAAAGGGGAAACAGATAAACAGAGGGAAAAGACAGGGTACCAACAAAAGAAAAACAATATGACAAGGATGACACATTTAACGTTACTGAAGGAAATAGATTCAAATCATCATGGCAAATCCTTTCAAGTCACCAATCAAAGGAAACAGACTGGTAATGTAGATCAGTGTGGATCAATCACATACAAGAAACACAATTAACTGAAAAATAAATTCACAGACTAAAAGTCAAAGGATGGGAACCACTACTTCTTTGGGCTTGGGGCATAGCTCAGGGCACCGTACCTTATTGGTAGTGCAAGGCCATGAGTTTGATTCCCTATGGCATAATAAAACAAACAAAAGAAAACAATGCTTCCTGTGGTACAAACACAGAAAAAAAAACAGTTAGCAATTCTAGTTGCAGATAATGTGAGTTAAAACACAAGATTTACCAAAAAGGGAAAACTTCAAAAAAGAGAGATAACAATCCTAAATATAGAAGCACCGAATACTTAGTACCCAAATATGTAAAACAAATATTAATGGCAATGGAAAAGCAAATCATGATGAAACTCAACACAATTGTGATGGGAGAACTCAGTACCCCTCTGTCATAAAGAGATAGATTAACTAGATAAAAATATCAACAAGAAATGTTAAATCTAAACCAAACTTGTAAAAAAATGGACTTAGTATGTCTGCAGATTGTTCTACTCCACATCAGCATATACATTCTTCTAGGCTACAGATGAACCGTCCCCTAAAATAGAACACATACTAACCCATAGAATGTGCTTAAGTGAATGTAAGAGAATTGAAATTATCCCATGCATATTATGTGGCCATAGTGAAATGAAACTTGAAATCAATGGCAAAAGAAATAGCAGTCTCTATAAGCACACAAAAATTAACACCTTCCTGAACAAATGGATCACTGATGAAATACAGGAGGTATTAAATAGTACTTACAATTAATTAAGAATGCAGTTATCATACTAGAACCTATTGGACATATTAAATCAGTTCAAAGAGGTATAATTAGAGTAGTGAATTCTAATAGGAAAGCAGAGCAATTCAAATAAACAACCTAATATTGAACCTCAAACTTCTCAAAAAGAACAAATCATACCCAAAGCTTACAC
>NW_004524612.1:107269-108840 GCF_000260255.1 Octodon degus | reverse complement strand
AAAAAAGAGGGGAGACGAAAAGACTCAAATTCATGCAATTAGGAATGAAAAGTAGAAGGGCCGGCCAAATAGTTCAGCAGATTAAAGCGCGTGCAAGCAGACTCAGAGGCCAGGTGTTTGATCCCGGGACCTGCCATGCTGGCCCCACCCCCCCGGGAGCGCTGAAATTGTAAATGAGACTGGGCGTGGTGGCGCACACCTGTAATCCCAGACTTTGGGAGGCTGTAAACAAGTCCTATCTAGTTGTGAGACCCTGAACACCCTGTAGATCCTACCCTAAAATACCAAAAAAATACAAAAAAGAATGAAAAATAGAAAATAATAGTGGAGCCTGTGGAAGTCCAGATGATAATCAATATCTACGTTGAAAACCTTTACTTTAACTATTTCTTTATTATTTATTTAATGTATGTATGTATGTATATATGTATGTATTTAGTATGGGGTCCCACTATGCAGCTCAGACTTGTAATAATCCTCCTGTCTCAGGATGCCCAGTGCTAGGACTACAGGTGTGCACCACCACGCCTAGTTTCGTGGCCAGCATGGCCAGCCTGGGGTTCCAGGAACAACTTGGCATGTGGTCCTGGGGATCAAACCTGGGTTCCTGCTGTTGCTAGACAGGTATTTAGAAGCCCCCTCCCTAGCCCTGAGAAACTATACTTTAATGCAATGCAAAACACAGAAGAAATGAAAGATCTCTAGGTACAAATTGTGAAAATTGAATCAGGAAGATATAAGGGCTTTAGAGATAGCTCAGTAGAATAAGTACTTGCCTGGAAGGGTAAGGTCCTGAATTCAATCCGTGGTACCATCAAACGAAAGAAAAGATAAAAATTCTAGGGCCGTGAAGATATTTCAGTAGAATAAGCGCTTCCCTGGCAAGTGCAAGCGCCTGAGTTCAACCCTTGGTTCCAAAATAAAATAAAAAATAAAAATTCTAAATAAGAAAATAAAAGTCAATGAAATTCAAAATGTAATTTACAACTTAGCAACAAGGGGCTTGCGCGATAGTTCAGAGGACTAAGTGCCTGCTTGGAAAGCTCAGGAAATTGAGCTCAATCCTCAGCATCACATGGCATGCCAGCCCATCCCCTGGGTAGCAGGCCTGGGTGGTGGGTGGAGTGAGGGGGCTGCCGGTGTGTGACAGGGGAGGTGAACGGGGTGGTGTGGTGGCACAAGCTGATAATCCCATTTCTGGGGAAGTTGAAAACAGGAGAATCGTTACGAGTCTGAGCTGCATAGTGAGTCCCTGCAACAAGTACATTAAAAACAAAATAAAACATATCAACAAAAATGACCAGTTGCTGATATATGACTGAATGCCACCAAAAAGATTTGAGAGATAAAATACCAGTACTGATAAATCTAATGAAATTCAAGTAGAAGTAATACACTCAAAGTTATTCCATGAAGGAAGTATTACTCTGATATCAAATCTAGAGAATGATCTACCAAAAGAAAGGACTAAGGGCCAAACTCACTAAAGAATATTGATGCAGAGACCCAGGCCTAGCCCAGGTCTGGTGAGTGTGTGGAGAGCTTGCTGCTACCCTGCGCCAGTGGGACCA
>NW_004524612.1:97286-107169 GCF_000260255.1 Octodon degus | reverse complement strand
AAAAAAAAAAAAAAAAAGCTTGACAAAATCCAAAATCAATTAATGATAAAAACCTTACAAACAGTCGCAATAGACCTGTTTTATCTCAATCTAATAAAAGTTATCTATGACAAACTAATAGTCAAATTCAAACTAAGTGGTCAAAAGTTGAAAACTTTTACTCTAAAATCAAGAGCATGCTAAGGATGTTCACTATTACTACTCTTATTTAACATAATTCCCGAAACATTAGGAACAACAATAGAGAAATAAAATATCACATATCATTATTTGAAGATGATGTAATACTAAACATAGAAGCCCCCAAAAGTTCCATCAAAAGATTTGTAGATCTAATAACCAAATTATGTGATGTATCTCAATAATACAGTACTAACTAATCAGTATCTCACCTCCATTTCTCAATCCCTCTCACTTTTCCAAAAGGTCTACCTCCCTATATGTAGTCTTGGAATTCCATAGCAGTCTTCCAGGGCAACAAAGTGGTAAAATATGAGTTCCATAGGGTTTGGGTAGACTGACGCCTGTGGCCTTCATCTCACAGAGCGTCTCTTTCATACTGAATCTTCTCACATCCTGCAGTATTGCTCTGCAAACCTGTGACATTGCTAGCAATACCTCTCTCTTGGGGTCTTCACTTCAATTTTGGTTTTTATTCCCACAGGTTCATACACTGGAAAAGTATAAACAAATTTTCTGCCTCTGTGTAATTTACATGGCTTGTAGTATAACTGCTAATGGAGTCATTGGTACCAACCGAAATCTTCTCAAATTAGGATGTAATTGCCATAATTTTTCAGCGACTAGATTTCCTGGGCTCTAACCAGAATCACAGATCAAGCTGTATTTTAATACTTCTCTGATACATGTATATGTATATGTATATGTATATGTATATCTATCTATCTATCTATCATCTATCTATCTTCTATCTATCTATCTATCTATCTATCTATCTATCTATCTATCTATCTAACAAAGGCATATTGGGCTCCACATCCAACAACAATTTTCTATATTTATCTAATTTTCTATTACTTGACATATCAATCAACACACATAACTTAAATTAGGAAATGTTTATTTGGCTTATAGTTCATCAGTTCCCGGCCATGGTTGACAAGCTTTAAGGAAAGAATCTCATAATCCAGTGAAGATTCTCACTTTCTGATGAAATAGAAATAGAACAGGGGGAGAGTTTCAGAGAGAAATGAGTGAGCGACAATATATAGCACCCAAGGTTACCCCTCATGATGCATCTGGATAAACCTAAGAATGTGCTTTCCTGATCTACTAGGCATTATATCTCAAATCTATTGACCTATGAGTGGGCTGAGCTTGCAAAAAATAAAATAAAATAATTAAATAAATAAAACAAAAATCAATAGACATATGAAGGCTAACTCTCATGGATAGACAAATATCTCATGCTTTCATATGATAATGCATTGGATTTGTTATTTATACGGATATCTTATCAGTTAATATTTATAACAGTGAAACACATACAGCCATTCAGAAACATATATAGTAAAACATTTACACTTGTGCAATAAATCATTCCTTAAAGAAAGAGCTATTTAGGAATGAGACCTAAGAAAGGGGGGGGGAATGAAAAGTATGTGAAAATTCTAATCCTTACAGCAAATTTGATCAAGGATGACATTTCTTACACAAGCGAACTTCACATCTTCTGGAAGCAGATGCTGAGTCAGAGCTTGACCTGAAAGATGTTTATTTGTCACCAACACCTATGAAGTAGGAGGTCTGTGAAGAGAAAGAGCATTGCCTATGACACAGTTCTCATGGTGTTTTGGCAAGTGAAGTGGTCCATTATTTTCCTTCATGATTTCCCAAATTTCATCCTATTAATTAATTTCTTGGATCAACTCCAGATCCAACTGTCAGAAACTGGATTCTGAGAAAATAAATCTGAATCAGAGATTAAAATATGTACACTTTTTGAGAAGTGTCATAAAATATTATTTATAATTATACAAATGTATTTGTTCATATTTCTAATGCTTCAGAATGTAAACTTAAGGTCACTAAATACAAGGTTGGGTTTTCTAAGGGGTTCTCCACTATACTTACACGATAGTTGTCTTCCCCCGTTTTATTCACCTGTTTTGGTGCATTTGTGTGTGCTAATCATTTTCTTCATGAGGACATCTCATTAAGACATACTATTATCACTTCACTTATCCTTAATTATCTCTAAGCACTTCATCTCCTAATGCAGTCACATTTGAAGTATTGCAGTAGAGCTTAGACTGCAAAGTAAATTTTAGGGAATGCACAATTAAGCTCATAATTTTGCACAAGCCATCTAACAAGAACCAATACAGCAGCAAAGGAAGGATCAGCAATCCTGTAAAATGTGAGAAGTGCCGTTCTGCGATAGGTCCATCAAGCACTACACCATGAGGTACACTGTGAGCAAGTAACTCTTACTTTCACAGGTCTGAAACACAAAATATGCTCAATGATGGTTAACAATTCAGATTGCATAATAGTTTCACTCTGCAGTTGAGGCTGACTCTGTAGTAGCTAGTATATTGTGAATTTCTGTATCTAAGCATCATATTTTTCTTTGAAATTGTATTTCAATACCAAATGCCTGTGTCTATCACACTGTGTTTTGGAGATGAAAATTGTATTTAATTAAGCAAATATGCTTGAGAATCTTAGGTTTTCAATACTGTATCTTATAGAGAAATAGAAATATAATTTACTATTGTATTGATTAATGTTTTCCACATCTCTAAAGAATTCAGACATATACAAATAATAAAAACACAAGATGAAATGCATGTAGTGTCAAAAAGAATGAATTTGATTAAATTTAAAAGGCAAGAACAAATGAAGCAAATAACTGTTCAAATGCAAGGATTTTTTCTTGAAGATAGTGAGACAATGTGTTGCTATGACTTTATTTTCTTTTTCAGTATAGCTTGAAAGAATTTGAATATAAAAAGTACCAAAATGTTTTATGTGCATGTTAATACTTAGGCATATTTGCTTCTGAATTTGTGTATTTGTATGAATTTGTGTGTGTGTGTGTGTGTGTGTGTGTGTGTGTGTTCATGAGTGTGAGAAATTTGATATTTACTGATTCTTGCCTTGTTGCATTAGGCTTAATGTGTCCTGGTCTCCTATCGTTTCCAGACTATTGTACTACATTTTCTGACTATATAGTGCTTTTATGACATTAGCACTATATTTTATTTCTAAAAGGATATTACTTATGGTATACATTTAGTCATGATAATGCCATAATATGGTATAGAGAATCACAGACACTAATACATTATTTTATATGTATACTTGTGTTTTCAGTAGCACAAATTATAGCAGCTTGTGCCAGCCAAATAGCTTAGAAGTTTAAAGTGCCAGTTTAGGCAGGTGCAGGGGTCCGGGGTTTGATCCCCAGGCCTGTGTGCTGGCCTTGCCCTTGGGGCACACTGAGATGGTCATTGAGATTGGACATCATGGCATGAGCCTGTAATCCCAGCTCTTGGGAGGATGTAAACAGGTGGATCACTATGAGTCTAACCTATGCAGTGAGACCCTGTAGACTCTGTCCTAAATTGCGCGCACGCGTGCGCGCACACACACACACACACACACACACACACACAAAAGCAATTTATAGCAGCTAAATCCTAGAAACTGCCTATGTACCCCTCAACAAATGAAAGAATAAAGAAATATAGCATTTATATTCAGTAGAGTCAATTCTGTCTTAAAAGATAAGCTCGAGACATTTGTGGGAAAGTGGATGATCTTTGAAATAATAATATTAAGTGAAATTAATCAGACATACAAACTTAAATATCACGTGTATTTTCTCCTATGAAGAAGGAAAAGTTTTTTTTTTTTTTTTAATTTTTTTGAGGAAAGGTCTTGCTGTGTACTCCAGGCTGTCCTTCAACTTGCTGTGCAGCCCATTTTGGGCTCAAACTCATGGCAACCCTCCTGCCCCAGCCTCCAGAGTGGTCAGATGATAATTATGTGCCACCATGTCTGTCCAAAGAAAGTAATTTAAATAGTAAGTTAAAAGTGGAATCATAGGGAACAAAGAGATAAATCCTACTATTAATTGTTTTGTGCCAAGAGATTTTAGTCACATTGTTTTCATATTTGTATGCCTTTTGTTAATAAAAGATCTGGACAATAAATATCTTATATGAATTTAAATATAGTATATATTTATATATTCCTGTAGCATACTTAAGAAACAAAAATGTAAGATTTGAAAACATAAGGTACTGTTAGTTTATACAAAGTCAATGTATTTCAGGTGAAACTGAAGTTAAATAATAAACATTACCCCAAAATAATAAAATACTCCAAATTTATATTATGAATGACTTTATGTAATATTTGAGATAAAATAAAATATTCATTTATATTGAGATAAATTACCACTTACGTTGGTTAGATTTCCAAATTAAGAGTAATAAGAGTCCACTAAGAGTTTTGCATTCAGGCATAGGAAAATCTAAGAACAAAATGGTCTTTCTCTTGATCCATGAAAAACTCATTTTTCTCAAATTTACTTCTAAGTTAGAAACCTTATGTAGAAAAGAGGAGTATTGGTTACTAAGGTTTCACTCCTTACAAATTTTAAATAAAATCAATTTTAATAACACTTGAAATGTGGCTACACAAGCTGTTTTCATCTCCAACCTGATTGTTTTCTTTTAGTTTTCTTTATTATGATAAACTCTTCCCAAACACTCTTACACATACACACACATACGCACGCGTGCGCACACACACACACACACACACACACTCACTTTAAATAATTACCAGCTTCAGTGCCCCGATGGACCGTAATCGCTCTAAATTCAGAGACATACAATGGTATTGTTGGTAATTCTTTAGAAGAGATGAAAGCAAGTTGGTAAATAATAATTTGTTTTGAATGTCTTAGCTTATTTCATCAGCAAACAAAAACTTTCCTACAAAAATATAAAGTTTTATATTCTCTGGATTCACTGACACACAATCTTAGTGCAATAGAGCCCATCATGAAGAACCATCCTGTACAGAAGAACAGGAAGCTTTCCCAAACAGCCTCAAATAAAATGGAAGCAGTGATACAAACAACGATGCTGACGGAAGGACTCACCAAAGTAATAGTCTGGACTCAACTTCAGGCAGGGTTAGAGGATATTCTGCTGTAAGTGTAAACGTGCTGAATTATTCTCATAGACATTTCCTAAATATTTACAGTAACATAATGGTAAAATAAAAATAAAAAGTACCACTTCTCAAATTATAAAGACTAAATTTATTTAGTAATACCAAGGACAGTTTATACATCAGACAGATTTTAGCTTTTCATAATATTTTCAACAGAATGAAGTGACATGTTCATGTGATGAAACGTGTTTTAACACATTTGTTACAATGTTGTTAAAATGTTTCATAACATAATAATGAAATCTCATGTTGCAATGTATATTTTTCATATGCAGAATCATCTATTTTATTTTATCCAAAAATGTATTTTAGGGAATCACACTAAATAACTTTTTCATGCCTCCCTGAATGGATAAGTATAGAAGCTTAACTTATTTCATTAACATAATAGAAAGTAATGTGCTTAAGCTTTTTCATTTACTTCAAACATATCTAACAATTTGGGGGCCAAAGAGATGGCTCAGAGGAACAAGCACTTTCCTGGCAAGTACAAGGGCCTGAGTTCAATCCCCAGTTCCACAAAAAAAGAAAAAAATAAAATAAAACAAACAACTAAATAAAATTTTGATGCCCTGCATGCAGTTTATCATTGTTGCTTTAATGTTTCATTATGCATTAGTCTTCCTGTTTTTCCAAAGAGCCAATAAAATATTTCACTGGGTGAATTTTTATCTGAAAAGTGCATTCGATTAATATGCAATCCAAGAAACTGGTTAAAAGGCATCACTTAGATGTTTCATTTTCAAAATAGCAATAGGTTTGGTTAATATAAAAATATGAGAGAGTACAAAACCTTTAGAATGTCAAGTAAAGATTAAAGGAATTACTGTGATACTTAATTAGACCCAAGTTGCATCTCTGATTCTTCACTCAAGTAGCCCTTACTGAACACTGTTTCACTGAATGGCTGTTATGTGTGAAGCACTCTGCTCAGGATGGCAGATACCCTGCTGATAGGCTTGATGTTTTGAGATTTGCAAGCGAAGTCAATTTGAAGTTAAATGTAGTGTGTACACTTATGGAGTTTAATCTGTGATGGAAAATTTGAAACTAGCATGTTTGTATATACTTTGCATAAAGCTTCTGAGTCAATAAATAAGTATCATACTAATTAATTTACTGACACAGTAGTCTGACTTAGAAGTACAGAAACATGTACATTTTAATCATTGCTACCCCAATAACACTAATAAAATATAGATGCAGTCTTTATATTAATTAAATTATCAGAATGCTGGTGTTAAATATGATGAATTGTAAAATATCAAAATGAAATTAAACAATATGAACTTGAACCATAATTAGATCAAAGAAGAAATTATTAGAATTTATTTTTTTTTTAATTTATGGAACCAGGGATTGAACTCAGGCCCTTGCACTTGCCAGGGAAGCATTTATTCTACTGAGCCATCTTCCCGGCCACTAGAAAATATTTTGAGAAGATAAAATTAAAACTTATTGTACCAAAAGAAACCTTGTGCTATAACAAAAATAGTAATAGCAAGAAAATATTTAGTAATGGATGACTGCAGGGAAAAGAAGGAAACAAGCTGTGTATGTAGCACAATGGAAAAAGCTCTGGATATGATTCCCAACAGAACAAAAACCTACAACAGCAATTGCAACATAAAAAAAGAAAGATATTTTACCAACAACCTATAAACAACAACCTAACTTCAGAAATTTGAAAGAGGAGAAAACAAAATATTGAGGTCAAAACTAACGGAAAGAAAAAATATAAAGATTAGAGTCAAAATAAACATAATTTATATTTTAAAAATCAATAAAACTTCTCATTGAACTAAGAGAAAGTAGCTGTGTATCTATCCTATTTTGTACTAATATTGCTTAGACAAGAGATTATGTCTGCATCTTGTACTTTGAATAACTACTATGAAGACAACAATGTGAAATGTATTAATTATTGTAACTGTCCTACTAATAGGTTTTAAACTGTCTCAATGATATTTCTTTCTCAATAAAATTACTATAAAAATTGATAAAACTAATTTTTTCAAAGACTAAGAAAAATGATAAACTTGTAATAAGGTTATAAAAATAGGGAGAAAAAGAGTGAAGTAAAATGAATCAGAACTACAAAAGAAAATACTTTAGTTAATTGTGCAGAAATACTAAAAAACATGAAATTACATTAAAACCCTATGTAATTGCCAACAGAGTTAACCACTAAGAAGAAAGGGAGAAGAACATAAAGACAGACAACCAGGAAAGCCTGAGCACAAAAAACAAAAAAACAGAAAATCTAAATATATGTATAAACACCTGATCGATTAAAACATTAATCAGTGCTTCTCACCAAAGAGCTAAAAAGCAAATGTCTTTTCTGTTGAATTTCAACAAACAGTAAATGAAGAATTAAAACCAGGCATTCTAAACTATTTCCAAAATTTTAGAATATGAATACCTCTGATTGTCATGCTGTGAAGTTATCGTTGTACAATTTTAAAGCCAGACAAAAGACATTAGGAAGAACACTATAAGCCAATTTTTTGGATGAGCACAAATACAGACATCCTCATCAAAAATACTAGCAAAACTAATTTCGTATATTCATTAAAAAGTTCTCACATCATATTATTTATCCCTGAGATGCAAGTATGATCCACATGCAAGAATCCATTTATCTGATGCAGTGCATTAAGAGAATAATGGATGAAATTAATAAGATCATGGCATGCATGTAAAGCCAATTGGCAATGAAAATTGCACATTCATAATAGAAGCACTTAGGAAACTAGGAATAGAAGGAATGTACCCAAACATAATTGAAGCACATATGACAATCCCACAGGTACTGTCACTGAGAGTGAAAAAGTGAAAGCTTTTCCTCTAAGATCAAGATAAGGCAATCCATTTTTGTTCAACATAGTACTATAAGTCTTACCCTGTGCAAGGAATATAAATATAGACATCTAAATCAGAATAGAAGTGAAATAATCTCTATTGAGGGTGACATGAATTTAGATGTAGAAAACCAAAAGAGTCATTCCAAATAAAATGTTGCAATTAATATATACAGTCTCTAAACTTGAAGTGAACAAAATTAGCACTGAAAAATTAGTTGCACATCTATGTCCTGAAAATGAACAATCTGACAAGAAAACTTTAAAAAGAAGACAGAGATTTTAAATCTAAACCTATAATATTGATGAAATATCTTAAGGAAAACAAAAGTATATTAAAAGAAATCTGAGATTACTTTTGAAATAATAAGTATCTTTAAAATCACTTCATTAAATTTGACATACACATCTCAAAATATTACATTTAATACATACCCATAAATGCCTTGAAAAGTCAAAGCAATCTAAAGAAGATTAAGACCAAACTGGACTTATACTATTTTCTGAATTCCAGATATATTATAATCTATAATGAATAAAGTGATATCATACTGGCATAAAAGGAAACCCTAGTGGAATATAATGGAGATTCCACGAAAAAAACAAATGATATTCATAAATGTTGCAAAAATATACAATGGTAAACTATAATCTCTGCAACAAATACTCTTAAGTAAACTAGCTATTATATGAAAAGAAGGAAATTAGATTCTTTATTTCTTTATTTTTATTTTTTATTTTTTTTAAATGTATTTAGTGCAAGGTCTACAGAGTCTCAACTATGTAGATCAGGCTCATAGTGTTCCTCCTGCAGCCTCCCAAGTGCTGGGATTACAGGTGGGTGCCACCACGCCCAGTCTCGATCTCAGTCTCTGTGCACCCTGGGGGCAGGGCCCACAAGACTTGTGGTGCCAGAGATTGAATCCCCTCACGCCCGGTCCCTGTGCCCTGTATTAGCAGGCACTTTAGTCTGCTGAGCTATATACTGGCCTTTGAAATCAGATTCTTAACCTATGTACAAAATGTTTTAGAAATGTATTGACATAAATTTAAGACTGCCTATTGTAAGTTTCACACAAGAAATTAGAAGTGGAATATTTATGATACTGCTACTAGCAATCAAAATCACAGCCAGTAAGAAAGAAGAGAAGAAGAAGATGAGAAGGGGATGTGGAGAGGATAGATGAGTAAGAAGACTATACCAAACTAATAGAATTCTATGTAGCAAAAGAAAAAAAATCAATAGGCAGAAAAGTAATCTAGAGACATGAAGAAAAATTTAATAGTTAAAAAAGGTAAATGTATGAATTATATAAGGGATTCTTACAAGTCAACAGAAACAATAATCATACAGAGTCACATTTACAAAAATAAGAAAAAGACTTGAATGGATTTTTTAACGCTAACAAAGAAATAAACGACAAGTATATAAAAAGAAACTCCTGTAGAAAATAGGATCCTATACTCAGAAGAAGCTGAATAAATTCACCAAAAGATGTTTTTAGATAATACATACATTCAGCAAAATAGCAAGACATATAATCAGTACTTAAATCATACTTAATTTCTGTATACCAATAATGAAGAAACTGAGAAAAAACACAAAATAAGTTCAATTCACAACTTCAAAAAATGAATACTAGAGATCAGTTTAAGCAAGGATGTGAATGACCCCTACACTGAAATTTGCAGTGCATTAAACAAATAACTAGAAGACACTAGAGAATGAAAGTCTTCTTACGTTCAAGGAGCACTGGAATTACTATTGTTAAAAAGTCACTTCTGAAAAGTATTCTACAGATTCA
>NW_004524612.1:82674-97085 GCF_000260255.1 Octodon degus | reverse complement strand
AAGTAGGTGCTTTAGACCACTGAGCCATCTCTCCAGCCCCAAAATATCAATCTCATAACCTATCAACTCTAGATATTAACCCTGTTGGAATACAGCTGGAAGATTTCCTCCTTTATGAAGATTGTTTATATCCCCAGTATGTGAAGAATTCAATAAAACACCCCCCCAAAAAACAAATAGTTCAATCAGTATGTAGTCAAATGAATGGATACTACTCAAAAGAAGTACAAGTGGCTAACAAATATATGAAAATAATTCTTCAACAACTTTAGAGATTAGGAAATGCAAATTAAAACTACCCTGAGGTAACTTCTCACTTCAATAAGTCTGGCCACAATCAAGAAATAAAACCTACTGAGTTCTGGCATGGGTAGAGGAAAAAAAGGGAGGGGATCCTATACTATTACTCTGTCTATAAATTAATACAGCATGTATAAAAATCAGTTTGGCAAAGATTTCCCAAAGACATAAATCATAGAGCTAACAATTGCTCCAGGTCCACCATTTTTAAAATGTGCACAATGGAATTAAAGTCAACTTACTGTAAGAACACCTGGATATACACATTGAATGGTGCAATTTCATAGTGGTCAGGGTCTGTAGCAAGCCCAGGTATTCAGCAACAGATGAATTCATAAAGAAAATGGGCTCTATGTACATAAGGTAAAAATCATTCAGCTATAATGAAGAATGAAATTTTGTCATTTGAATGAAAACAGAGGAAAATTATGATGATTGTGTTGATTGAAAGAAGCTCTACTCAGAAAAACAAGTAGCACATGTGGACATCAAAAACGCATGACACAGAGAGCAAATTGGTTAAGCAATGGCTGTAATACATCCACATGGTTGACACAAAGGATCTACAAACTGTGGTGCAGGGTTTCAGGGTAAATCCTGAGGGGATTTGACTGACCTTGTCAGATACAAAAGTTACATTTCTTGTTATATAGGTCTTGCTTTATCCTTGGTCCTCACCATCCAGAAGAAAAGTATAAAAACAAAGTATAAAAAGTAAAGCCATATTAACATGCTGAGCTGTAAAAGGCTCAAGTCAACAACTTCTGACATTGCCAGTCCTGCGGATAACCCACTACCATTATGGAATACTGGAATACATTGGATTATTTTGCTCAATTCATTCATCTACAATATTTAAATGGCAATGCAATATCTATCTCTGACAAAACTAAACGGAGATATAAATAAATTACCATTTTGTGGTGAAATATATACGTATATATTTGTTCATACAAAATAGTTAGGATAAGTATACAGCTACTTTCTCTTAATTCAATAAGAAAGACTTTTATTAACAATGTTTGGACAGGATATCATGTCCACATCTTGTGCTATGAAGAACTAGTATGAAGACAACAATATACAATGTATTAATTATTGTAACTGTCCTGCTAACCTGTTTTGAAACTGTCTCATTGCTAGTTGCTTCTCAATAAAATTAATAAAACATAAATAAAAATAAAAACAAACCACTTGTGGCCAAAAAACCCCCACGTGATATGAAAATAGAAAAAAGACGATTAGTAATTAAGAGGAGAGGAATAGGGATGAGAGAGAGGTATAAGGGAAAGCAGTTGTGTTGTCTTGGTCAAGATGTGAATGATATGAAATCCAATACTTTATGAAAAAAATAATGCACAGTATCACTACTCATCATGAGAATAAATCAAATCTAGAATTAAATATCATATTAGAAGACTTAGAATGACAATTATGAAAATAACTAATACATACATTGACAAAATCAAATACAAAGATAGGAGGAAATGGAGCTCTTCTACATCAATAGTATAATGTATAGTTGTACTGCTGCTATGGATAACGGTATGCTTATTTCCCAAAACCTTAATAATAATATTGACATATGGTATAGGGTACCGTAGCCACAAAAATTGAAAAGCTTATCTTAAAGAGATTCTAGCTTTCCACAATTACAGCCGCACTCATAATATCACGATGTGAGGAAATCTACATGTTCGTAACAGATGAAATCATTAAAAATAGTATATTCATGCAATAGAATAAGGTTAACGTTAATAAAAATTGGTGATAAAGATGAACTTTGAGAATACTATGCTATATGAAATAAACCAATCATTAAAAACCAAAAAAAAAAAAACAAAAAAACAAAAAAACACTGTGTTAAACCACTTTCTTTTTTCTTTCTTTCTTTCTTTCTTTCTTTCTTTCTTTCTTTCTTTCTTTCTTTCTTTCTTTTATTTATTTATTTTTTTCAGAACCAAGGATTGAACTTAGGCCCTTGTGCTTGCCTGGGAAGCACTTATTCTACTTAGCCATCTCCTGGCCCCCTAAACCACTTTCATTAGGTATTTAAAACAGAAAAGTTCATATAAGCAAAGAGTATACCAGAAGCTCAGGTGACAGGGAAAGAGGAATTATTTATCATTGTATGTTAATCTTCAGTTGTGCAAGATAAATAAGCTCTTGAAATCTGCTGTACAATATTGTGCCTCTAGTTATCAGTGCTGTACTGAAGGTCAACAAATGTGGTAAGATGTGGATCTCATGGGGGATGATCTTCTATAATTAGAACAAAAGATCACAATGAAAACCTAACCGAATATTGAATAAGGATGTGTTTGTTTTTCAGTATTTGATGGCTATAATCATGGAACTCAACTTGTTTGATTTTATATGAGAATTATATAGAGACAAATATGATTTATTTTACAAAAATTATATAACCTTTTAAAAACTATTTTGCATAAAGAAATAATCAAGGACAGAAGACAATCTGAATTAAACGATAAATGATTCTCTTTCATGCTTATAGTCCACAAACACGAAGTTTGATGCAGTAACTTAAAGAATGACAGTTGATTCACAAAGAAACTGAAATACAGAGATCTTTGGAAAGAACTATCCCATTCAGTGGAAAAATTCAATGGTTAACTACAGCTATGTTTGCTTGGTTGCTTGGTTGCTTGCGTGCTTTCTTGCTTTCATTCTTTCATTCATTCATTCTTTTCTTTTTTCTTTCTTGCACTTGCCAGGCTGGCACTGAGACTGCTACACTATCACCCTATTCCCATACTTCATCTTAAGTTAGGTAGTAATTGAGAGGGTATATTTTGTACTATGGAAAATATGAAAGACGTAATAATATAGCTTATGATGTATTCTCAAAAGTCTGACATAACCTTAGTAATAATTAGCTGCGAGTGTTAGTTAATATATATAGAAATGAGAAGTACTATTTTGGAAAAAAGTAAGTTTGTATTACATTTTCCAGATTAAAATATCAAATATATCAGTTTTCTGAAGAGGCTATGATAATAAAGTGATTACTGTAAAAAAGCCTATGAAATATAAAACATTTTTTATTGAATAAATTTCCAGATTATGTTAGAACTCATGTAAAATCCTACTCAAATTCTTTACCTAAATATTAAGTTTAATCTGTTCAAAGATGAAATCTAGTTTTACTTTGTGTAATACAGGAGGTATTACATATAAAATATTCATATGTTTAGATATTTTAGGCATAAATTTTTGAGATTAATTTAGTTGAAATTTATGTCTGTATTTCTACATCTATCTCTCACTCTAGGACTTTATCTCTGTATCTGTTTATCTGCAATTATGATATATGACTCTAACTTATACATCTAATATATAGTATGTAAATAATATAAATACATGTGCTCATCCTATTATGTCCAATATTACAAATCTGTTGAATCTCCCCATTTTCTTTCATCCATATGCCTAAACTTGTCTTCTAACAACTCTATCTAATATCCTTGTTCCTACAAAGTCTGTTCTCAATAAAGGAATCAGAATTTTTCCTCAAATCAGGCAGATCTATTGTGACAATTTTTTTCTGAAAACTTTGCAACAGTTTCTCCCTCAACTCAAAACAAAGCAAAGCTATTCAAATAAAAAGACTATGACAATTTACACGACTCTACCACTATGTACCTCAATGAAATTATTTTTTGATATTTTATCCATAATAGTAATGGTATATTCAAGATGTTCTGCTAATCCATGAGCATATTTCTCTTCATGTTCTGGCTTCTCTTTTAGCTAGAACGCCTATTTCAAGCATCATCCATTCCCTTTGTGAGATCACTGAAATCACTTCACGAATATCCAATGAATTTTCCCTTGCACATCAAAAACACTTGTACTCTGAGATTTTTCTTATGAAATATCAATTTTAAAATAACATACTTTTTACTTACTGGATTTATTCACTCTTTACATTTCCTCATTATATCATTAGCCATCTCTTGGCAAGCATATCTGACCACTATAATGCCCATGCATATCAACAGTCTTGACAATTTCCTTGTTTGGGATGCAGTAAGTTTTCAATACATACTTATGAAATATGTCTAGTTAGCCTATGATACCATTTCTCACAAAGAGATTTTCCGCTTAATTTTATATAGGAACATTCCAGAAGTTTGTGCAAATAAACAATCTCAGTTCTTGGTGACTAAGGTTTATATAGAGAATAGTTTTTTCATGGACAGTGAGAAGTATTCCATGCTTTCTCCTCCTGGGGTTTGATAATTCATCACTTTATATTAATACTCTGTTTGAACTTTCTTCTTTTTCTTATCCTTTCCAGTTCATTCTGTAATCTAGACACACTGCATACTTTATTTAGGACTTGGATTCTGTACTTTTCACTATCCCATTACTGATACAAAATACCAGAACGATGCAGCTTAAGGAAGAGGGCAGTTATTTTGCCTTAGGTTTTTTAGAGGACTTAGTTCATACTTGGCCAGTTTCAAAATAGGCAGAAAGTAGTGGAAGGAATAGTGCAGGCTAGCTTTAAATTACTTTGCAGCCAGAAAGCAGAAGGAGAAAACAGGGGATGGGACATCAATGCATGTTTGCACATTACATCTCTCCATCCTTGTGATCCAACTCCAATCTATCTCCACTTCCAAACAGCACATTCAGCTACTGAAGGGTTAATATATGAATGATACAGTTTCCCTAAGATCAAATCATCTTCCAAACATATGAGCTTTAGGGAAGATATTTTACATCTAAACTATAGCAGATACATTCTTGGGGCTTCAGAAGAATCACATTATGAGACATAGCTACTTCCTGTGCCATATTGGACTTGTGGTTCATTCACATAGCCAACCAAAGCAACATCTCAGCCTTTCTTACCCCCCCCCGCCACAGGAAAGCTGTCATGTATGAGATGATTCTATTTTCTCGAATTTTTGTCTAAATTTCTATAGTGGGGGCTGGGGAGATGACTCATTGGAATAAGCGCTTCCCTGGCAAGCGCAAAGGCCTGAGTTCAATCCCTGATTCCACCCAAAAATAAATAAATAAATAAATTTCTATAGTGGAATGAGGTAATGAATTCAAATGAGACTAGCACTGAGCTATCTGATAACTTTTTCTGTTTTTTCTAGAAGCATACTACTTACATCATAATCCTTACCACAAGAAAAAGTACCAATGACACTACGTAAAAAATAACATTTGAATAACACATATTTATGATAACTAATACTATACACTAAGTATAGAAGGATGTCAAGGTGATGTTTTATGAGAATAACATAGAGCAACATATTCCTGTAAGAAAAGATGTCTGTCATTTTGGATTATGTGTGAGTAAATTACAGAAATAGGAAGTGAAGAATAATAAAGGAAACTTAGAGTTAAACAAATTTTACACTGGATCTTAGAGAATAAGGTGTATATACTTCTTTTCCCTAAAAATACAGTGAACAGAGCATTGCAAAGACTACAGAAAAGTAAGGAATAATGAAGCAGAGAGAGGCTACCTTTTGCCATTAAATACAAATGAAGATTTGTGAGAAATCTTTAAATTCATTGAAAACTTACAAATCTCAGATGAATTACATTAAAAATATTCTCTATAAAAAGATTCATCATTGTCAGTATGAGAGTATGACGTACAGCACAAGGTTTTGAGGAATAATACATGTCAAAAGTTTATTCTGGAAAAAAAAGAGTCATGGCATGGATTTGCCAAATAAACTAGGTCTGTAGTTGTAGCTAAATGGACAGTGGTCACTAAGTGAGCTGTGAAGGAAAGGACACAACTTGAAGTATAACTTTTAATAATAAAAATCCTTCCTTAAAAACACACAATTCTAGCCCTCTCTTATACTAGCAGGAGCAAAAAGGAAAAAATAGAACTAATTAATATAATAACATACCTATCTACATGAATGCTTTTGTACAATATGACATTAAATATTGGTAGAGAAGTAATTGGAAGCTGGGATATGTTTTAACAAAATAATTTAATAAAAGTACAACTGATGGGAAATTTTGCAAGCTTACTATATTTGGAAAATTTAGTTTGTAACTAATACGTTTAAATGTATTCTAGTTAATCAACAAATGGGAAGTTTATGCTGCATTCCCTGAAGAGTTCCTCTAGATTTTATACTCACCCTATTCAGTATAAGATAGGGATAAATTGCATTAGTAGCAGAAGAGAAAATAAATGTATGAAAATGGTATATAAGTAAGATAAAATGAATCAATCTCTTCAAATAGTGGTGCAAATTTGAATATTAATGGTTCAAATATTATTTCATGAAAGGCAATCAAAATTCAAATTAAAAAATTGAAGAAAAAAGTAGAGAAAATAATACAGAATTAACAATTAACAGTATTGCTAAGTGCTCATAAGCTATATGAACATTCACTGAGATACTTGAGGAAGTGGTCATAAGAACCTGGAAAAAAAAACAATGGAAAGAACATCCAAATCACTCAGATACTCATAGATTTGGCTGGAGCTATTAATTACAGTCTGTCAAAAAGAGATAAGGGAGTATAAATCTCAAATTTTAGTTACTTTTCTCATTGCTGATACAAAATACCTAATAATGTTAAAAAAGGAAAGGATTTTTTCAGCTCACAGTTTATTATGGTTTCAAGCCAGAGTCATTTAGCCCCAGTGCAGGAAAGGATGGCAGAAATCCATTTCAGGAGAGAAAGAGTTTAGAGCAGGCCAGGAAGAAATCAGCAAAGAAGACAAAGGAGCAGCAGCAGCAGCAAGAAGCATGCCTCAGTGTCAGCCATATGGACGAGTCACGCCATTGCTTGGCCAATGTGCTTTCTGTGAAAGACTGAGAGAAAGTTTTCTCTCCATGTGACTCTCCTTAGGCACACTCTACATCATCGATCACTTTCCTCTTTGGCCCCATAATCTTCTTGATCAGAAAATTTGGGACACTACTGAGTTACATGACGTTACAGTACAAGTTCTCATGTCCTGAGTCTTAATTGACCTTAGAAGGCTAGGGCCAAAATGTTGGCTTTCCTTGCACCCCTCCTTTTTCTCTAATTTTGGTCTGCAAACCAAGGTTGTTAACCCTCCAGAAGGGAAGTTTATTGTTATTACCATACGGCCTAGGCTGTTAAGCTTAACCTCACTATGTGTCTGAATATCAAACATCTTAGGCATAACATGAACAGATATTTTTCATCAAGTTTTGGTAGTTGAACTTTAAGTACCTACAGAATATGATGAAAAAACATTTAAAAATTATAATATATTCACTGACAAAGGATCTGCTATCTGAGGTACAGGATCTCAGGATAAATCCTGAGGGGATTTCACTGACTTTATCAGACCCAAAAGCTACAACTCTTGTTGCATAGGTCTTGCTTTATCTTGGTCTTAACCATCCAGTAGAAAAGTATAAAAATGAAGTATAAGAAGTAAAGCCATGCTGTTATGTTGAGCTGTAGGGGACTCAGGTCAACAATTTCTGACATTGCCAGTCAAGCAGAAGACCCAATACTATTATAGACCTATGGACTCTTTTAGAATATTTTGCTGAGTTAACACACCTATAATATTCAAATGATGGCACTAAACAAAAAAGAGGATACAGATGAATGTCCATTTTGTATCTGTGTATTCAAAATGATTTTGATAGATATATACTTACATTCTCTTAATGAATAGAGGGATTTGTTCTAATAGTGCTTGCAAATAGGATATCATGTCTACATCTTGTACAGCAAATAATCTCGAGGAAGAATGTATGCAATGTGTTAATTATTGAAACTGTTCTACCAATTTGGTTTGAAACGGTCTCATTGCTATTTGTTTCTCAATAAAATTATGTAAAAAAAGAAGCGTGCCTCTTGTAGCTTGGGTTTTTGCAAGGGGAACAATATAATACAGGCCACATTTTATAATAGTATTTTATAATGAATCACCCAAGGTTCATATATAAGAAGTGCAGGCAATCTGTCCACGCATATAACACTAGTCTCCAGCTGAGGACCTAGATCCTAATATTCTGCCTGACTCCAGTTAGAAACCTACAGCTCATACCAATTTCTCCCACAAGTCCAACTGGAGGCCTAGAGCCCACAGCAAAGTCTCATTCCTGTCCACTTCACGGATCTGTGCTGGAAAGGCTAGAAGCTCAGTGGTGGAAGCTGGGAAGTCTATGCCAATGGGATGAAGGATCTGTGCTAGCAGGCAGAGGGATCTCAACTCACGCTAGGAAGCAATGTTCAAGGTAAGCACCAGAGCCTCCCAAAAATACCACAGCCATCCTCAGCAACAGCGAAGTCCCAAGCTCTTCCAGAAATGAGGATAGCCAAGTTCCCATCAGGAAAGCCAGTGCAACAAACTTCTCCATGTGGCTAAACAGTGCACCATTTTCCCATTTGGAACCAGTAAGCAATGCTCAAGATGAGGACCCAAATTTCTCCAAAGTCACTGGGAAAGCCAACATGATGATAAGGTCCTCCTGCAGAACAGCCCAAGAGAGCTAGCAGCTTCCAACAACAGCCCCAACAGCTTCTCCAAACGGCATCCCTAGCAGCATTCTGGCAGTTTTTCCTGTTTGCCTTTATGCTGCTGCAAATGATCTTCAGGTGTACCTCCTAACCCTAGCACCATGCTAGTTCATTTCATCTGGTTGGACGAAGTTGACCATCACTTAGCTATCCATTACAGTGCACAGTTGATCAGCTTGATAACCGTACATATTTCTTAAAATTTCTTCTTTTTTTAAGTATTTAGTATAGGGTCTACAGAATCTCACTATACAGATTGGACTTATACATCCTGCTTTTCATCCTCTCAAGCACTGGGTAGATTTTTGAAAAGTTAACATGTATTGATCCATTTAAATTTATGTTAATATTACAATTACATGCACACAATATTTTGCATGCATTCCTGCACGAAAAACAAAATTTTAAAAAGGGATCAAAATTTAAGGGTAAAACACAATAATTTGATTAATTAACCTGAGTACAAACATATATAAGGACAACATAAAAAGAACAATTTACAATGTATGGAAAGACTGAAAAGCAAGGATCTCCTGTGATTTAAATACACTCATCTTCAAGTGAAGAGTGTCAGTTCATTTTTACATCATCTTGTTCTTAATAATGTTGTCCTCTATTTTATCCTTGCAATGAAAGATTTCATTAGAGTTATTCCTCTGGCCAAGTGTTTCTTATAACCTTATTACTCTTTGCTCTTAATTTCAACCATAGATCTAGCCAAAAGCTCTGAACAGTTACCATGCCACCTTCCCAATTGCAGACTACATTTAAAATTTTCTTAATCTCTCAAAGCAATATCTCCAAACACAAGCAAAATACAGACCAAATTTATTCCAAAACACAATACACTGCCTGGGTCCAGCACCTAAGGCAGTTCTCAATTTAAGCCTCCTGAGCTTCAAGTGAACTGGTAGCATTTCCATCAGAACTCTGATTTTCCAGGCTCAAGTCAGAGTCACCAACATAGTTCATAGCATACAAGGGCTATCTCTTTGGGCAATCTCTCAAAATATTTGCAAATTAATTCCAAAGGTTTTTAAGTCACATGGCCAGGCAATATCACAGCAATAAACCCCATCTCCTGGTACCAATTTTCTCATGGTTTGGGATTTTTTTGCAAGAGGAACAATGTAAAATTGGACATATTTTATAGTAGTATTTTACAATTGATCACTCAAGAATCATACATAAGAAGTGCAGGATATCTGTACATGTAAAACACTAAAGACTCTAGCTGAGGGTCCCAATCCTAATATCTTGCATGACCTTTTATCTCTTCCAGTGTATCAGTCCCTTATGTGGTGCCACCCACACACTGGTGGGACATCCTTAATCGCAATATCATTATCTAAATCAGATTCACACATCTGAATACAGCCCTTTACAAATTCTCCACATCTGACCCTATGGTCCTTTGTGGAGGCATGTAAATACAAGACCCTAGTATCACACAGGACCATAATATCTTACACAACCCATAAAGATGGGTTCTAATAAATCTAGGAATAAATGATATTGATGAGAGTGATGAAAAGAAGTATTGTTTTTGAAGGTGAAATTATATGAGTTACCTTAAAATAAAAAAGATTTTATTGAAATGAGGATAAACTATGTGCCATAACATACATTTCTTAACATATGTATATCCCATTTTTAAAAATCAAGAAATTTGGCATTCTGAAATACTAGAAATGTTAAGCATTTTAACATACTTATTAACCTATTTGGAATAGCTAGTTGAGCTAGTGTAAATAAGCAAATAATTACATTAAGCTCTACAGCTAAGAAGCATTTTATATTAGGAAAAATGAATGAATTTTAATGCTGCTTCCAGAAAAGAATGTAGTAGGAATATATGGTGATGAGTTGACTGTTGACAAAAAAATTTTTTTTTAATTTTTTAATTTTTTGTACAGGGTCTATAGGGTCTCACTATGTAGATCCGACTCATAGTGATTGTCCTGTTTTCTTCTTCTGAAGTTCTGGAATTACAGCCGCACACCACCATGCCCAGACTCAATTGCCATCTCAGGGTGCCCAGGGGTGGGGCCAGCACGGTCCGCAGGAAATCAAACCCCCTGAGCTCTGCCTAAGCAGGTGCTTTAGTGTGCTGAGCTGTCAGACCAGCCAAACTGTTACATTCCTAAAGTAAAATAAACATGATTTTAAACATCTATTCAAAGTCAATAATATGTGAAACTTAATTGAGAAAATAAACATATACATATATATGTACATATGTTTTATATATAAATATAGAATAATAGATATAGATAGATATATTATGTATTAATGAGAAAGGTATTTTCCTGCTAGAGAATTTGTCCTATGAAAATTGTTGTGCAAAAATGTAGAAAAATGTGCTGTTGAATATATGCCTATAGATGAGTTTGAGAATTGTAGATTCTCACTCACTGGGCTCTCTGGACCTGTTAGGCCCCAGGAATACGGAAGCAGGTCCGCAGCTTCTCAATCTGTATGCTAACCCTACCACAGACACCAATTCACAATGACCTTGTACAAGTTACTTAACTCTACTTAATCTTTTTCATCTCAGGCAATAAAGACCTTATCTAGAGGTGGCTCTGGGTATTGATTAGCTAATGTTCTGAAACTTCTGTGCAGATGGGAAAAGAAGACACAAAAGATAAATGTAAACTTACAAAAAGAGAGACTTCAGTTTTGGCTTCCAGTGATCACATACGCATACTTCTTATTACAGAAAATAAATAAAGTGGAAAGGTGACATTTCAAATAAACATATGGAGATAATTTTTAAAGATTATAGTGATAAAAAGATTATTTCTCTCTATAGATTTATTTGCCTACATTAGTTTTCATTAAAATCAATCAAAATAAATAACTGACATGTGTACCACTGAAATTCACATTGGATGGGATTAAATTCAATTTTCTACATAACAATGACTAAAAATATAAATTTCTTAAATTGCATTTCAATACCATGAATTGTTAATATTAAGACATATTTACTAGACTTAAAAATACCACTGTCTCTGCAAAAACAATCTTACAAGGCAAATTTTGGGGTAGTTATAAAATATTCATCAACATTTCATTTGATATAAAATTTGTAAAATAAGAACTTTTAGCAACTATAAATAAGCACTTGCCATAAAGCCAAATGAGACCTTCTTTTGGTATATTATTTTCTCTGTATGGTTTTGTTATTTGCTGTAATCATTTTTATTTGCTTTATAAAGTTCAGGCCACAAATGCATAAGTCAAATTATAAGTTTATAAATTCTTATTAATCTTTATATATCTTGTTCCAGTTACAGATTATGGAAAAAACTAAACTAGTTTTTAAGTTTAAAATACAATCCCCTAGTCATAACATAGTATTATGATAACTTAATTTTTTCAATTTTTTTCTGAATAACATTTTAAGTCTGGAAGAAAAAACATAAGTACTTAACAAAAATCTTTTATATATGTTCCAAAACAATTAGCCATCAGATATATGTAAATTGCTATTCACCAAATTCCAATGGCTACTGTAAATATTTTGTAAAGTAACAAATATTGTTAATGTGTAAAGGAAAAAATAGTGGACATTTTTGTGGAAAATAAAGCATATGAAGACCAAACTGGACCCCTGCAAAGAGTAGAGTGCATGTGCATTGAAATTTTGATGTCCTGCTTCATATGTATGCATATATATATATGCATGCTTCATATGTATGTATATATATGCATACATACATGTTTGTATGTATGTTTGTGTGTGTGTGTGCCTTCCACAAGTAAATTCATATATGCTTATAAAAATGTAGGACAAAAAGATGCTTTCTATCCCCTCTTCATGAGACTCTAAATCAGTATAATCACAAATTTGAGATCAACCTGTACAACTTAGTGAGATTTTTGTCTCAAAATAACATAAAGCAGAACGGAGCACATCCATGCTTTCAGCCTTGAACAGAAGAAATAAAACTAGGAGAATCTCTGTTAGTTTGAGCCCAGCTTGAGCTCTACAGTGGATGTGAGACATCCTGAACTACATTTCAGTGTAAACAAAATATTACATGGGAAACATTTTTGCCTTTTACTGTCTTGCATGTGACCTTTACTGTACCACACTTCTTCAGTATATAATTTGTTCAGTGATTTAGGATAAAGGGACATTGAATTTGGTGAAAGTAAATGTTTCTTTACATCATTTAAACTGACTGTATGGGATTTGCCTTTCAAGATGATGCTATGTTTGATTTGGTGTGTTATGTCTATTAATCTACTCTGGAATACCTTGAAATCTATGAGATTATTTCTACTTCATTATTATAGCTTTCTCATGTACTGCTGGATTCAGTGTGCAAAGATTTTACTGAGCACTGTGTGTGTATGTGTGTGTGAGTGTGTGTGTGTGTTGTGTGTGTTGGGGGAGGATAATAGTTTTTTTTTTTTTTTAATAGCAGTGCATTACACATCTTACAAACTGAATTTGAAAAGAAAAAAAGGGGGCTGGTGAGATGGATCAGTGGTCTAAAGCACCTACTTAGAACAAGCTTAGCAAAGCACAGGGACCATGGTTCAATCCCCCAGCACCACATGCCAGCCAGCCCCGTCCTCTGGTGGGCTGAGCTAGCCACACACACACACACACACACACATGCACGCACGCACGCACACACACACAAATAAATAAAATTTTTTAAAAAAAGAAAAGAAAAAAAGGCTCTTATGTTATTTTTTTAGTATACTTTAGGAAGGATATTTGTGTACTCTTCTACAAAAGGTTTGCCACAAAAACCTGACCTCAGCAGGGCAGCCCTGTATATCTGAGCTTTTATTTATGTGAATTTTGGGTTGATCTGAATATTTTGGGGTACATGTCTCTGCTGGATGAGTAGAACCAAAAGAAGTCATTATCATAGCTATCCTCTTTTGGAGGCCACCATAAGACCTTTCTTTATTTAAATGGAATGTAAAAATCAGCAACTGTTTAAACCTCACTCTTTTAAATTGTACTCCAAATCTTTCTATCTCTTTAAAAATATCAATGCTTTTCTATACCAGCTTCATTTAGGAATATAAAACAGGCAATTATCCTTATTAGGAATTATGAGAACTTTAAATGATCTTTTAAAATATCCCCTTTTTCGTAAATCTTAGGAAATATAATTTTTTTTTACTGAAGGTAATTTTTTCTTTTTAATCCTGAAGGTGGAAACAGCCTTTTAAATTAATCACCTTAAGGAGAAAATCTAAAAGCTTCTTCTCTTTCAATGCCAATTGCAATGGAGGAAGAAACACTCTCATTTCTTTTCCTTTTTTTTTTTTTTGTACTAGGATTCAAACTTATGACCTTGCATTTGCCAGGGAGATACTATACCCCTGAGCTATATTGTCAACCTTAGATTTTGCTTTTCTGTAAGTCTCTGTTTCTGAAAGAATGGCTCTTTTTATCCCTCCAGTTTAGCAATCTAGCACCTTTGTTCCTGTAGTCCTTTAGCTGTCCTACCTGGAGGCCATTGGCACTTGTATTAGAAAGATCTTTTTTTATTTTCAATAATTAATCTCTACTTTTTAATCTAATATGTCTTCTTTTTTAAATATTT
>NW_004524612.1:72354-73914 GCF_000260255.1 Octodon degus | reverse complement strand
GAATGAGTGTTGGACTTTGTCAAAAGACTTTTCTGCATCAATGGAGATGATCATGTGGTTTTTAGTTTTTGCTCTATTGATATAATGTATTAGATTGATAGATTTTCAAATATTGAACCATCCTTGCATCCCTGGGATGAATCCGACCTGGTCATGTTGTATGATCTTCTTGATGATTTGCTGTATTCTATTTGCTACTATTTTATTGAGGATTTTGGCATCTATGTTCATGAGGGATATTGGCCTGTAGTTCTCTTTCTTAGTTGCATCTTTTCCTGGTTTTGGTAGCAATATAATACTTCCCTCCAGGAATGATTTTGGGAGGATTGATTCCTTTTCAACTTCATGGAAGAGTTTGAGGTGTATAGGGACTACGTCTTCCATAAATGTCTTGTAGAATTCAGCTGTGAATCCATCCAGATATGGACTTTTCTTTGCCTGTAGGTTTGTAATTACATCCCGTATTTCATTGGCTGTTATTGGGCTATTGAGAGTGGTTATATCTTGTTGATTCAGTTGTGGTAATTTGTGTCTTTCTAGGAATCTGTCCATTTCTTGTGTGTCTTCTCTTCTGTGAAAGTAAAGATTCTCAAAGTAGCTATTGGTAATCTTCAGAATTTCCACTGAATCTGTGGTAATTGCACCCTTTTCATTTCTTATTGCTTGTATTTGAATTTTTTCTTTCATCTGTTTGATGAGGTTAGGTAGGGGCTTATCAATTTTATTTAATCTTTCAAAGAACCATTTCATCTGTGACCCATTGGTTGCTGAGCAGGGTATCATTTAATTTTCATGTATTTAAAGTTCTTTCTCTGGTTTCTTTTGTCATTTATTACCAGTTTCATTGCACTGTGGTCAGATAATGTGCATGGGATAATTTCTGTTTTCTTGCATATACTTAAGCATGACCGATGGACCAGTATGTGGTCTATTTTAGAAAATGACCCACCTGCTGCTGAGAAAAGTGTTTATTCAGCTGTGTTTGGGTGGAACACTCTGTATATGTCCACCAAGTCCATTTGTTCCAAACTCTGGTTCAGTTCTGTCATTTCTTTACTAAGTTTTTCTCTGGTTGACCGATCTTTTGCAGATAAATTTGTGTCAAGATCTCCTGCTAAAATTGTGGTATTGGATGTTAGATTTTTTATGTCCATTAAGATTTGCTTTATATAGTTGGGTGCTCCAGTGTTTGGTTCATACATATTCATGAGTGTTGCCTCTTCCTCTTGAATTTTTCCCCTAACCAGTATATAGTGGCCTTCTTTATTTCATTTGATCATTGTTAGTTTGAAGTTGAGACTGTGTGAGTATAGGATTGCTACCTCTGCTTTTTTCTGATGTGCTGGGGCATTAGTATTGTGTTCCATCCTTTGACTTTCAGCCTTTGAATGTCTTTATGAGTTAAATGTGTTTCTTGTGTGCAGCATATTGTTGGGTTTTGTTTCCTAATTCACTGTGCAAGTCTATTTTTCTTAATTGGTGAATTGAGTCCATTTACATTGATGGTTAGAATTGAGATGTATTGACTTACGGTTGCCATGTTATTTACCTGTTGTCGTT
>NW_004524612.1:69024-72170 GCF_000260255.1 Octodon degus | reverse complement strand
GAACTGATGAGAGCACTCTGAACTGACTCATAGACACAGAGATGATAGAGCAAGTGCTGTTTTAGTAAAACTGCTAACTTGTAGTAAGTAGCTATAAAGATCTTTTTTTATTTTCAATAATTAATCTCTACTTTTTAATCTAATATGTCTTCTTTTTTAAATATTTATATTTTTTATTTTTTGTTAAACAAATAATGACCAATTGAGGGATATGAAAGTCTAGAGTGACTTGAGAAAGTTTTGAGTTGACTGAACTGTAATCCTAATTTTCAACTGTATGATCAACATTGATGACACTAAGCAAAACCTCATGACCTCTTTGATTTGGGGTTCTGCCTACTTTTATCCTACCTCCTTGGGGCTGGATGAACTGTTAGTACTGGGAATGGGCTATCTCACCCGTGTTTCTCCTCCCCATGAGACACAGGGGCTATTGCTCTGTAGCCACAGTCACTGTACACAATCACTGTATATGCCAGCTGTTGCTCTGGCTCTGACCAATGAGTGTTTTTGTTTTTGTTTTGTTTTTCTTTTTTGCCCAGATTTTAAACATAGACATTATTTGAAGTAAACAAATTTTCAGTGGCAGCAAGGGGCATAGAGAATGCTGGGGTCATGGTGTGCTGTAGTGATGCCTCTCCTACTTATCACTAGACATAGAGCACTGTAGCTAGTGGCGTGTGCCAACTACCATGGTTGGACTGGAGAAGCAGGCACACAGGTGGCTGGGAATCCCAGTAAGCTCAGCCTACAACCTGAGCACTGGGCCATGACTGAACCAGCCTATTCCCCTTCCCCTAGTGGCACCACTTGGAACTAGCCATTTGTAATTTAAGTGATTCTCTTTTCTTTTTCATCCAGCTAGAAGGTTGAAGCTTTTACTACTGTAGCTTTATTTTACCCTCCTTGTCTTGTTCAGGTTTTGTACATGATTTTAAAGGAGCATCCTGAGTGAAATCCTTTGTGGTTATAAAATACTTTCTAGGAAGAATCCAGAAAAATTAATACAGCAATCACACATGCTAAAACCACTTCTATATGAACATACCCCTAGTGATTCTTGAGACACCATTTATCACATTTTAATTACCAGTATTTTTTTTTAACTTTTTTGGTTTCTCTTCAAACTTCTTTAGCTCTCTGGCCCTAGGAACCTGTTTCTCTGGCCCTGGTGGTGGTGCGGCTTGTAACTCTAGAACTTGGGAGGCTGAAAACAGGAGAATCATTAGAAGTCTGATCTGTGCAATGAGACCTGTATTAAATACTTAAAAAAAGAACAGAAAAGAAAATAAACAAATCATAGAAAAACTACCCTCACCTCAGGGCATCATGGCTGTCACGCTGAAGCTGACCTCAGTTAGTTGCCCCTCGTGTCCTTCAGGGTGCAGCTGACCACATGGTGACTCATCTTAGCTGATTCATTGAGTATGTTAGAAGAAAGCCACCGAAACCAGCACTCAGGAGGAGAGGACGATTTCACAGCATAAAGGCACGTGCACAAAGATTAAATTTCTTTCAATTTTGAAGCATTTAAGGAAAAAACAATTTAAGTATTGATAATTTTTAAATACCTGGCTTAGTTTGACATAAGCATAATTGATAACAAATTTTAAAATATGTTTATGAATTTACCACGTGAAGATTAAAATAAACAAACATACTCATAATAATAAGTGAATTGCATTGAAAATTATAGTAGTAAGAAGGACAACAGCAGCAAAACCAAATGAAACAACTTTTCAGAAACTGAACATTAAAGAATTATAAGAGTAATTTAAATGATAGAAACATAGTTTTTGAAGGAATTAGACTCTGAAATATATCATGAAGTAAATTTACACAAAATGATTTTCGATACTAAACACAATTCAAATGAAATTAATTTATAAAGTTAGAGTATGGAATACACGAATATGATCAAAGTACAGTAAACTCAGATCTTCTTTATGTAAATTAGTCGAGTTACTTTTCATAATTTTTAAATGAGGCTATTATTATTATAACACATCAAAACATATACTATATAAAGTGATGATCTCTGTATATACAGAAAAAAATTCTATTATGGTTCTTACAAACTAGGAGCTGTCAAGAAACTCTCTTTTATAAGTTGGGACTATTTTAATTAATTAATAAGATAAAATATTTACTAATACAGTGGTGATATAGAACTAAATTCATTAACTAATAGTTAAAACAATAGATTTATTGTCAGGCCTTTTAAAAAAACTTTTGGTTCTGAAAATTGAACTTCGGACCTTATGCTTGCCAGGTAGGTCCTCGTGCCACTGAGCTATATCCCCAGCTAAAAATAATAAATTTAAATCAAATCATTTCATTGTACAACTTAATGTTATCTGAGAGAGAAATATTTAGAAATAAAAATGAAAATACAACATTTCATGAGTAACTTAAAGCACTAATTTAAAGAACAACAATGGGAAACTTTTAAAGCTATAAAAGTGCTATTTTGTAGATAACAAATTTCCCCCAACATTATGAAATTAGATTGCATAGCTGTGTTACCAGAATACTAGAGGCATTTTCCTGTGGTTGTTACCCCAAATTGGCTGCTCAACATTGCCCTTTCTATCCATCACCTGCTGTGCCATCTCCTACTTTCAATGTGCACAAGTTATTGTTTTCTCAGATTTATATCAGCAAGGATATAAATTCTGCTGGGAACTCCAGGTAGCTTGCAAAATGATCCTTTTCTTTTGTGCCTCTGATGATATTGCAGTTCAAGATTTGCCTGAACTGATGAGAGCACTCTGAACTGACTCATAGACACAGAGATGATAGAGCAAGTGCTGTTTTAGTCAAACTGCTAACTTGTAGTAAGTAGCTATGCAGTAGAAACATTTCCAAATACATATTTTAAATTACAAAATGAATGGAATTATCAAACAATTATTTTACACATTTATTAAGTACAATGTAATATTTTAATATATCCATAAAATGTGGAATGATAATTTCAGGGCAACTAGTGCCACCCCAAATATTCATCACATATTTGCACCAGGAACATTAAAATTACACTCTCACAGCTATTCATTGCTGTCAGTTGCCTGTCGTGCCTTATACCTTTAGAAGTTGCTCTTATTCAATCTCATGCCTGCCCCATGGATGGTCCTCTCTCCATC
>NW_004524612.1:54465-60633 GCF_000260255.1 Octodon degus | reverse complement strand
AGATGTATTGACTTACGGTTGCCATGTTATTTACCTGTTGTCGTTTACTCCTTTTTCTCCTGTGTTTAATTGCTTACCCTATTTAGTTGGTTGCTTCTGATCTCATTCTTCAAGTTCTGCTCATTTTGGTCCCTCTCTAGAACATCTTTCAGTAGCCTGTGTAAGATTGGCTTTGTCATAGCGAAATCCTTTAGCTGTTCTTCGTCATGGAAGTATTTCACTTCTTCATCAAACTTGAAAGAGAGGTTTGCAGGGTATAGTAGTCTGGGCTGGAATTTGTTTTCATAGTGGACCTGAAGTACTCTGCTCCATGCTCTTCTTGCCTGCATGGTTTGTGAAGAGAAGTTGGCTGTAATTCTGACGGGTTTTCCTTTGAATGTGATCTGCTTCTTTTCTCTAGCGGCTTTCATTGGATTATTCTTGTGCTGAATTTCTGGGATCTTGACTATTATATGTCTTGGTGTGTTTTACCTTGGGTTGAGGTTACTTGGCGTTCTTTATGCTTCAGTTACCTGACTGTCATTTGTTTCCTCATATTTCGGAAGTTTTGTGCTATTACTTCTGCTGATTTTTTTTAATGTCATTTGTAATGACTCCTTCTTTCTCATTGATGCCTATTAGTCTTACATTGTTCATCTTTGCATCATCTTGCAGGTGATGGATTATTCCTTCTTGTATTCTCGTTGTTTTTAAGAGATCATTTATTACCTTTTCACTAGCTGCACCAGCAACTTCAACATCTAAAACTCTGTAATCACATTCACTTAAACAGTTTTGCAAACTTGCGATTGAGAGTTTACTTTCCTCTATATCTCTTTGACTCTGCTTCATGTGATCTATTTCTTTCCTGTAATGGTCATTCAAGGAATCTGTCATTTTTCTAATCTCCTCTATTTTTTTTCAATATCTTCTTTAGATACAGTTATAAATTCTTTTATTGCAGTGTTTTATTCAGATGGGTTTCCTCCCTATGTTTCTGTAGTTGCTTCTTTACTTCAGATGCTATGAGTTCTGAGATTTCTTTTTCTATTTCAGAAAAGAATTGTGCTCTGAATTCCTCTATATCTTCCTCCTGTTGCTTATTTACTATCGACGTTATTAATTCTTGCATTTGAGCTGAGCTAGTGTCCTCCGCACTTGTTCTTGGTGGGCAATGGGTTTCCTCCATATGTTTCTGCATTTGATTCTTTACTGCAGATGTTATTAATTCAGGGATTTCTTTTTTTTTTTCCAATCTGATGTCCTCTATATCTTTCTGCAGCTGTTTCTTTATTTCAGAAGCTGTTGATTCATTGCTTTCAGCTGTGTGATTCTCAATTTGTTCTGTGTTAGTGTCCTCTGCACTTTTTATGGGTAGTCTTGGGTTCTGAGGTTGCATTTTGTTCCTTCTTGTCATTTTTTGTTTCACTGTCTTCTGACCTTTGTTGTAGATCTTTGTTGCAGTTATAAGGTTAGCATGTACTGAAGTTCAGGTGCTGCTCCACAAAGTTTGGACTTATCCAGCTGCGCCTGGCTTGCGTCTGGCTGCTGTGCTCAGGTCCTTACCACTGCTGTCCTTGAGGGTGAACCTGTTCTGCCCCTGTGGCAAGATGTTCTCCTCCTGGACTAGCTGGGTGGTTCAATCCTCTACAGTCTCTGCAGGGATTGCAGCTGCAGGGTTACACCACAGGCATGTATGCCAGGCCTGTGCTGTTCCTGGAGGTGGCAAAGAGGAGTAAGGGGGAGAGGTAGCTCTCCCACACACTCACTTTCTAAGGACTGGGTCTGGGTGTTCCTGGAACGTGGCAGAAATTCCTACTCAGTGGGCGGGGTGGGGGAGGTGCTGCGGAGTGGATGGGGCGTCCCAAGGGGGTGGGAGATGTTCTCTCCCACGCTGCGCCTTGGCTGGGATCGCGATTTGGTCCTGCAGGCGCAGGTTAGCAGGAAGCTCTCCCACACACTCACTGGACCTGGGCTAGGACTGGGTCTGAGGGTTCCCGGTATGCGGCAGAAATTCCTACTAGGTGGGCAGGTTGGTGGAGTTGCTGCTGAGTGGTGGGGGGCATCCCAAAGTGATGGGAGAGGGTGTGGCACATGCTGTGCCTGGGCTGGTACCAGTATTTGTCCCCGCCAGCGCAGGTTAGCAGAAAGCTTTCTCACACACTCACTGGACCTGGGCTAGGACTTTGTCTGGGGGTTCCTGGAACGTGGCAGAAAATCCATTTCCATATTTTAAAAGGTATCTCACTGATAAAAATTTCCACTGAACACTGAACTTTTTCTGTACTTTTGTTTATTTTCTGCAAATAAACAATTCAAGCTTTCCTTTAACAAAATGTTTCTATATTATGTGTGATACCTTTTCGTTAAACTAAGTTTCAATATAACATTACAAGTTTTAATAAAGACATTTTTGCAGCCTTACCATATGCTTATATTTAGATGAATTTAAACATGTATGAGATCTCTATCAGGATATTTTGAAAGTGTGTCCTTTGTGTGTGTGTGTGTGTGTGTGTGTGTGTGTGTGTGTGTGTCTGTGTGTGTATCTGTACATGAATGACTGCCAAGTTCTATTAATATATAGAGTGAATTCATAATGCTGTATCCTTTCTAGTTCAACTTATTCTAATTTGAAGTATATTGAACCAAAGTGCTCAAAACTTTGAGAAGCTATAAACTCTGAATATATTCTTTTGAATGTTTGATATCAACAATATAAATTATCACAAGTTGTAACTTAAGCAGTTACAAGTAACAATTGTAACTAACTAACAATTTTGTTGCCTGGCAAGCACAATGGCCTGAGTTCAATCCCCAGCTCCAGAAAAAAAAAATCATAATCATTAGTTACTTCTTTATCATTCTATATCTACTAGTATTCTTATAACATTTATGGAAAAATTAACGTTTTATTTTAGGGAGAGAGTAAAATGGATGTATTTCCATATTTCTAAATTTTATTTATATATGCTGCTTTAAAATATCTTTAGTTACTTGCAATAGGGTTTTCTGTCACTAATTCTTTTTTAACCTTTAAATGTGTTATGCAAACCTCCTACATTGAGATATAAGATGATAACTCTTTTAATAACACCCTCTATGTAAAAATTTATTTCATTATGAGCTGATGCTCAGTGATAGTACAGCACAACATAAGTGATATAGTTTCTGTAGAGATGATAGCATACTGCATGTTCTGTAAATACTTAGATATAGATTTTTGTGGGGAAAAACATTTATTCTTTTCTAGTTCAAGAATACTTATCAGAAAAGCACAAATTCTAAATTCTGTTGCTCTTTTAAAATTTTATTTTACAAGAGAAAATATTAAAATAAGCCTAAAAGATTGTTTCAAATCAGGTTAGTAGAGTTATTGTGATGAACAGATTGTGTATTTCTGTCTTTGTGTAGCTACTCAGAGTACAAGATATAAGAATGACATTTTATCCAAAAACAATATTATCACACCTCTTTATTTTCAATGAACTATGAGAAACTAGAAGTGTTTCTTATTTCAGGCTAAAAGATCAGTTTAAGTTCACAAAGAGTCAATTGCTCTTATCTTAAGGAATACTGAGACAGCAATTAGTAGAGAACAATTTGAAAGTGAAGAATAGCTCAATATGTGATATACTCTTCATTTTAGTAAATTATTGTACTAGTTTCATAATACTGTTTTACCTTATCTTATAGTTTCAAGGTAATTACTGAGATATTGAAACTAAAAACATCTGATGTATAGATGTATTACTCTACCACTTTTTGCAAAACCTATGTCACATTACGTGTAAAAATCCTTTCTCTGAAGTGAAATTCTTTGCTATAACACTCAAATGTTATTTGAAATTCTCTTTAGAGGATTTTGCACATCCACTTGTGTATCAGTATTAAAATCTGGGTCTTCAAAATATGAGATCTATCATTTTGTGAGCTGTAAACGTTTTTAAATTTTTAACCTTTCTGATTGTAGTTGTTTTTCTATAAAACAGTATCCATAAATTTACTGCTTAAATGTGTGGGTTTAATCTCAGGAAGTTTAAGAAAGTCTTTCATCTTTAATGGTATTATTGAATTCTATATAGTAATATAACTCTTTTTAATATTTTTTCTAGATTATTATTTTTAAAAGATGGGTGATCATGTGATATCAAAGTTCATGTTGCTCAAAATAAGAAAACATATTTCTCACACAGTAACTTAGGGCAATGTCCTAAAGAAGCTGTCCTTCTATTGATTCAAATTTTAGGCTGCTTTAATAAGACACCAACGTGTGAAGGCTTACATGAAAGATAATAGGGTTGGGATATAGCTCAGCAGCACAAACTCCTGCCTGGAAAGTATAAGGTCCTGAGTTCAATTCTAAGTACACACACACACGCGCGCACGCGCGAGAGAGAGAGTGTGTGACTACATGAAAGATCATCACTGTATGGCACAAATTGCCTTTACTTCCACCCAAAACTGGAAAGAGTATTTTTCCTCACATGAAGGAAAAGCATTATAGATATTGAATCTTCAATATTCTGTTTGTACGAGTGAAATAGAACATAAAGAAAACTTTATTTTATAAGAGCACTGTGATCTACAAGTAACAGATCTAAAACATTTAATCATGTCTTTCTTATCCTTATGTTTTAAATACTATACTTTCTATTACAGACAAGTAAAAATAATTTCAAAAGACTCTTGCAAGACTAATAATCCAATGGATAATAAATAGCTATGTGGAGTTCAGAAAATGAGAGGACCATTAAGATCATCATATTCATACAAAAACCTTGACAATATGCCTATTGGTAAGAAAATGGACGACCAATATTAAAGTGAAAATCTTGGCTAAAATATTTAAGTGCAAAGCTGTAGTAGTCAGTGTAAAAAGCATAATTCTAACCCATGAGAAGTTAGGATTATCAAAGTTCTTTCTTGAAGAATGACCTCCTGCCAATCTCCAGTAACACAAATTGGAAACGTTTAATGCAACCAGTTCTGTAAATTGTTAATTCAGGCACAAGTCATTTGGAGCATGAATAGCCCTTCTCAAAATTATGCTTGCATTTCAACCTCTTGGTTGTACTAGAGGAAGATTACAGTTACTAAGCATAAAAACTTAGAGATGAGTATGCCTGAATCCTCTTTTCTGTTATGTCTTATTACTGGAGACCTGTTTCAAAAATTATGTGGCAGACTCCTTGAGTGTATGATTAACACCTTCCTATAGCCCAACTTGCTGTTTTGCTTCTAAATGTTTCTACATTGGCCTAAAAGTCAAAATAGGTGATTAAAATGCCCAACAATTGATTCAAAGAATATGAACTTTCTTCCATAATCTTAGATCTCTGAGGCCCATGATTACTTCTATATGTATATTTGTTCAGCGTCTTCACATAACAGAATTCAAAGTTGAATTGAGGCAACAGTATATAAATGCAATTCTGAAATTGAAGATGAAAATTATAATTTATGTTTAAACTGAAACTTAAAATGATGAATCTGTGTATTATGATAATATTAGGTTGCTTTTTTACTATTAATTGATCCCTTTTTATTGCCTTTGTAAAAGTGGAATTGGCCCTTTGAATATTTTTCCTTTGTTAGATGGCACAGAAATTTTGCCAGAGATTGTTAATGAGATATTGGAAAAGGAAAAATTTTACTTTTTTTTTAAAGCAAATATAAAAAGTAGTAAAGAAAACCATTAGATATGATGCAGAATTGCACTAAACAAAATAATAGGAAGTCAGCAATGGCTGTTATAGTGTATATTGTTGTGTACAAATTAGTTGTTCAGATTACCAGACAAAAGTATGCCCAATTGGTAAAAAAAAGTCATGAAAAATTAAAAAAGAAAAAAGAATTAAGCATTAACTACTTTCAGTAGATCGGCAGAAATCATCAGTGTAATTATTCAAATTGTGTTGTATAAATACACAAATATATCTTTTTCTACTCCTTTGTTCTTCTGTTCTTTTCCTTGCCCCAGTTGTTCCTTCCCTAAGCACAGATACTTTCTCTTTCACCATTTCTTCTTCCTCTTCCTCTTCCTCTTCCTCTTCCTCTTCCTCTTCTTCCTCATCCTCCTCCTCCTCCTCCTCCTCCTCCTCTTCTTCTTCTTCTTCTTCTTCTTCTTCTTCTTCTTCTTCTTCTTCTTCTTCTTCTTCTTCTTCTTCTTCTTCTTCTTCTTCTCTT
>NW_004524612.1:49906-54365 GCF_000260255.1 Octodon degus | reverse complement strand
AATTTTTCTTATATAGAGTTACATTGATTGATTACCTATTTCGGATATTTTTAATAGTGTTACCCAAAACATATGAATGCAGATATACCATTGGCAGAGTACTGGTTTCCTTTCATTTGGATGTATACCCATTAGTGGAGCTGTAAATTTTTGTGGTAGTTACAAAATCAACATTTTAAGGAACTTCCATACAATTTATCATAATAACTATATTAATTTGCAATTGTACTAAAACTCTACCAGGACTCTAGTATCATTACCAGCATGTGTCCTGTTTTACATTTTTCTTCTTGATAATAGTGATTGCACCTAGAGTGAGATATCTCATTGTGTTGCTGTTGTGATTCTTTACTAAAACATAAAACATGTTACAAAGCTGTGGATTTCATTAGCAAATGTCTAAAACGCATAACAAGTGCATTTATCTTTGGGAGTTGGTACACAGGCATAATACAGTGTTCACCTTTTGTTCTCTTTCCCTTGGCCTTCCCAACCTTGTGTGGGAGTAACTAGCTCACAATCCAACCCCTTTCAGTTTCTGCCTCATTGTCCCACTTGCCTTGGTTTCAGTCTTTTCTGCTCTGAGACTTGGTTGTTTTCAGGGTTCATTTTAGAAGAATGACACTGCAGCTAGATTAATAGTGACAAGCACCGATATTCAGGATGAAATGAAGTTGATAAATGTGAGAAATTGATGTTAGAAAATATAAGATAAAATGATAAAAATGTAACAAAACATTCAGCTGATAAAAGTCATGAGAATTGAAGTTTAAAAAGCCAAGTGCCACAGTGCACCTTCAGTTTAACGTCCTCTTGCCTCAGCCTCGGAACTGCTCTGCAAAGTTTACGTCCGGAGCTGAAACACAATGGTGTGGCCTGATACTTTAGGTGATAAAGTGAGCAACAGGACTGCAGTGAACTGCCAACATGTGTCTTTCCCACTCTTGTCCCTAAGGCAGGATGAATTATTCTGTTGGCATTTTTATCTGGAGTGATGAGTTTATTAAGAATTAGAATGCTAAGTGTACAGGCTGGGTCATACTCTTACATTTTTATTATATTGTAGGGACTTTATAGGTGGAGGTGAAAACTAACCTCTAAAAATTGTTATCAACAAGATAAAAAGGTTCAATAAAATAATTCTAACCTTACCAGTCCTTGCATAAACATTTATCTTCCAAAGCCACAATGCTATTCCCAACTCTTAATCACTGTCTGTTTCTATCATGTTATGCTGACAGAAATGGTTATTCAGTTAACTATAGTAATTCACTGTTACTGGGGTAATAGCACACAGATTTTTTTGCATAATCTCTTTTCTCTTTTAGTATCTAGACAACTTTTCCTAAAACTAAACTGCACAAACTAACGACTTTGCTTATTTCCTCATCCCTTTCAGTCAAATTTTATGAATCTACTACATTCTTACCTACCCTGTTTGTTCAATGTCTATCTAGCGAATTTTCAAGGACTGTATTGTAGACATTTCTTTGTGTGTTCTTCATGACTAGGATGTTCAGTGGAGCTCGCACTTCTTCTCAGTCAGCGTATTGACTGATGTGTTGCTCAACTGGTCAGATCCTTTGCACACTACAGCAAACCCTGAATTCACAGCCTACTGCTAGCTCATCAGAGCTCTGGTCATAGGAAGAGATCCTGTGTCCTCTGCTTGGTCTCTGTCACAGTTCCCCAATATGCACAATTTCATAATCAGGGGGGTTTGTTTATAGTTATAATACTAACTCCAAGGTCCTATAGGAAAGAAAATACCTGATGATTTAGGATATTTTCAAATGCATTTCTCCCTTCTACTTCTCACTAATAGCACCAGCTGTTCACTGTGGTAAATCTCTTCTCTTTGTCTCTGATGCCCACATTGACAGATTTCAGTGCCATTTCCCTCAGTTCATTCTTAAACATTCTCTGGCAATAAAGATTTTACCAGCCACCTTGTGCAGGGATAACTAGATCAGAATCTAAATCCTTTCATTTTCTGCCTTATTACCCAGCTTGCTTTGGTTCCAGGCCCTTCTGTTCTGAGCTTTGACTATTTTCAGGATTCAGTTTAGAAAACCTGCTCTTTTATTCCTCCAGGTTTTCCCCTTTTGCCTGTTTTGAGTCACAGGCAATTCTGCATGGATTGGCTCCATCCTCCATCTGTCTCCTTTTGCTTCACTTCTTCCAGAAATTCCTCAAAATTATGATTCACTTAAGATAGTCTTTCCTATATCCGAGTGAAGCTGAAACTTTTTAAACTTTCAAATAGCTTTTGGGAGGAGATACATATGTTTTAGATCATATGCTTTTAAGTAATGTAATTGGGCTTACTCGGTATACCCTTGTGTCTCATTGTACTGATTTATTTATTTATTTTTCATTTATCTATTTGGAACATGGTCTCACTACGCAGCTCGGACTTGTATTGATTCTCCTGTTTTCAGCTACTCCAACTTTGGAATTACAGGCATGCACTACCATGCCCCAGACCCTTTGCCAGCTCAGCAAGCCACAGGGGCAGGGCTGGCACATTATGTGGGACAGGGGATTGAACCTTGGTTCCTGAACTTGCAAAGTAGTTGTTTGTATTGATTTATCATCTCTTCTATTTTTATCTTTGTATCTGTTGCATAGTATTTTGCATAAAACAGAGTGTAGTCATCCCAAATATACCTGCTCATAATTTTATCCGATGAAGAGCATCATTTCCATATTTTTTATTTTTTTCCATAATTTTATTGATAAACAAATAGCAATGAGACAGTTTCAAATCAAATCGGTAGGACAGTTTCAATAATTAATACACTACACACATTCTACTTAATGGTTCATTGCTGTACAAGATGTGGTCTTCAGATCCTATTTGCAAACACAATTAGAACAAATCATTCCATTCATTAAGAGAATGTAACTATATATCTATCCTAACCACTTTGAACACACAGATACAAAATGGACATTCATCTGTATACCCTTTTTTTGTTAAGTTCTGATACTTGAATATTATAGGTGTGTAAACTCAGCAAAATATTATAAAAGAGCCCAGTAGCCAATAATAGCATTGGGTCTTCTGTTTAACTAGCAATGTCAGAAATTGTTGACCTCAGTCCCCCACAGCTCAGCATAACAGCATAGCTTTATTTCCTATATTTTGTCTTCATACATTTCTACTGGATGGTTAAGACCAAGGTAAAGCAGGACCTATGCAACAAGACTTGTAGCTTTTGGGACTGATAAGGTCAGTGAAATCCCATCAGGATTTATGCTGAGGTCCTGCACCTCAGATTGTAGAAACTTTGTCAGTGTCAAACATGTGGATGAATCACGGCCATTGTTTGGCCAATGTGATCTCTGTGAAAGCCTGAGAGAATGTTTTCTCTCCATGTGACTCTCCTTAGGCACACTCTACTTCATCGATCACTTTTGTCTTTGGCCCCATAATCTTCTTGATCAGAAAATTTGGGACACTACCAATGTACATGACGTTACAGTACAAGTTCTTACATGTCCTGAGTCTTAATTGACCTTAGAACGTTAGGGCCAAAATGTTGGCTTTCCTTGCAGCCCTCCTTTTTCTCTAATTTTGGACTGCAAACTTAGGTTGTTAACCCTCCAGAAGACAAGCTTATTGTTATTATCAAACAACTTAGGCGATTAAACTTATCCTCACTATCTCTCTGCATATTAAACATCTTGGGCATAAAATGGAACAGGTATTTTGCATCAAGTATTGATATGTTGAACTTTATGTAGCTACAGAATTTGATAAAAAACATTTAAATATTAGAATATATTTTAAAAATAGGTATAAAGAATTATACACTTCTCATGTTTGCACATAAGTCCAAAAATCTGACCATATACAACCTTGAAGCAGGACAGTCCCACAATATTCAGTTTCCTGTCTCTTGCTTTCATTCACCACCCCCTTCTTCTTGAACATCCACCTACCCAAGAGACATCATAGCAGAAACTGGCATGTCATGGCAAGCAGCACATATTCAGAATACCAGAATGACAGGCACTCCAAACATGAGACTACTATTACAAATTACCATCTGCAGTGCAGTAGCTTAGTTCACAGGTATCAGTATATATAGTAAGTCAGGGTGAGAATCTTTCGTATTAACTGCTAGTTTAGAAAATCTTCTGAAGACTCTCAGGATCATTGCCTTGCTCATCTACTACATATAATAGTATAGCTTGACAATATCATGTTTCCTAGCTCTTCTCCTTTCTCTCTTTTGATTATTTAGACCTTGAGATCCTACTTTCCTATTACTTGTATTATATCTTTCTATTTCTATTTCTTCTTTTGAGTTCTTATACTAGGGAAACTATACGATATTTATAAATGTGTGTCTGGCTTATTTCACTTATGAGTATATGTTCAAGTTGCATCCACTTCATTATAAAGGCTTGGAGTTTATCTTTTTTAATAGCTGAATAATACTCCATTGTG
>NW_004524612.1:32123-39950 GCF_000260255.1 Octodon degus | reverse complement strand
CTTGTACTTGCCAAGGAAGGGCTTATTCTACTGAGCCATATCCCCTGCCACACACCATTCATATTGTACCTGTAAGATTTTATTTACAATTTCAGGTTCTTACACTAGTGAGATAATACAATGTTTCTACCTTCATCTTACAATGATTTATTTCATTTATGAGTATGACCTCTAGTTACATGCATGCACCTATGAACCCCTCGATTTTATCTTTTTTTACAACTAAGTAATACTCCATTGTATTAAAAAATCACAACTTTTAGACATAAGTTTAAGGCATAAAATCCCATATCTTTTTATTTACTCCTCAGTTAATAGGAAGTTTGCTATTTCCAACATTTAGCTTTAAAAATGTTTACACATATTTTGCTGTGGTATGATTTCAGTTCTTCTGGAAATATATATGGGACAGAAATAGCTGGGTTGAATGGGATCAGAAATCCTTGCTTTCTGAGGAATCTCCATCCTGATTCCATAGTGCTTGTACCAGTCTGCATTCCCAGTAGTGGGAGCAGCTCCCCACAGCTACTCTGTCTTGTGTCATTGGTTGACATCTTGATGATAGCCATGCTTTCTGGGGTGATATGGAACCTCAGTCTTTCAAAGAACCAACTTTTCGACTCATTAATTCTTTTTATTGTTTCTTTCATCTCCATGGCAATAATTTCTGCTGTGTTATTTATAATTTCCTGCCTTCTTGGGTTTTGGGATGGACTTGCTCTTCTTTGTCTAGGAACTTGAGGTGCAGAATAAGGTTGTTTATTTGGACTCATTCAATTTTCCTGATGTGAGAATTTGGGGCTTTTCACTTGCTGTTTTCAGCAGAACATAGCTTTTGACAGTGTCCAAACTCATACACTGTTCACTTCTGCAGTATTTACCTGCAGTGGGGAGCAGTGGCCTGCAAGAGGAAAATGGTAGCAGCTTCCCCACGATTCCCATTTTAACTAGTTATGTAGAGGTCTTGGTCCTTGTAACATTCACACATTCTCTACAGCCCTGATGACACAGTGCACAGAATAAAGCACCACTCTGGAATTAGTAATTTCATTTTTCTTTCTATATTGCACATTTTTGCAGCAGAATGTTTCTGAAGATAACATAAACCCATGAAAACCTTTTCAAGCACTATATAGAGATTTCCAGTGAATTTCAGGCAGGAGCCATTTAGGAATATCTTCTGCAAAAGTACAATAACATCCCTGCCACTCTAGTAAGCTCAAAAATCTCTTCTCCAAAGTAGTCTTGATTCAGCAAAGATATCTCTTTCTTGAATGCCTTGTTTTAATGGTAAGGAGTGGTTGCTCCTTACATCTGCTTTCGCAGAGTTTGAGAGATCTCTTCACTGATAGAGAGGTCTTTGCCACTTTATTTTCTTGTTATGGATGTCAAGTATTTATATCAAACATTCCTTATTTATATTAGTGTGTGATGCATCTGTCCTGATTGGACTCTGGCTGAACCATGTCATTCTCATTTAAATATTCAATTTCTTTAAGCCGTATATTTCAAAGTTTTCCAAATTTTTACTTACATGTATAGTAAAAATTTCTAATTATTTTATTATCAATAATGTTACTATACAAGAATTATAGATCATGTCACATATATTCATTTTAAAGTAGTTGGTTAATAAATGTTGATTAAATCTCAATAAACATTTAATATGTATGTATTTAAAAACATGTATGTAGAAAAATACTAAGGTTAGATTGTAAAATGTTAAGATAAAAAGGTTCAAGTAGTTTTTCAATGAAATAAAAAGGAGATGCAGAATTATTAGTTAAATTATTTTATATTTTTGCTAAAAATATAAGAATGATTTTTTGGAAAAAATGCAGAAACTAATTTTAATATTACATGAGATGAGATAAAGCTCACTTCAAGGCATATTAATTTAAACATTAAAATCTTTATTGTATCTACATAATCCAAGACTTCTTTGAGAGAAATTCAGAGTATATCTTTTTTGTGCAATTTTAATCATTTTGTGTTAATAATTTGGTAAGAAAAGACAATAGAATTGAAAGCCACAACTATGAACATTAATATCATATGGTATGCATATTATATCATAATTTTTCCATTTTTGTTTTTAAATATACCACTAATAATGGCAAATTTATAACACTAAATTAAAAAATATTGCATATCCACATAATTATCATGTTAGAATATGATAAACAATATAAAAACATTAATCTGTACTGCTTGCACTTGTAACATCAATATCTGACTCAATATTATTATAATCATTTTCTAAATTTACACAAATTCTAAGGAAGTAATTAATGCATGAAATGTGTACAATTTTAAAATTTTTTCCCCTTAAGTTATTTCTAGGCAAAAACTTCTAAACAGAATTGAAAAATCATAATTTAATAGTTGTACTAAAATGATGAATAAATGTATCTTATATTTATAGTAACATTAAAAGTATTGTCACCTGTTGTGAATATTATTTTTATCTTCCTTTACTGAGCACTTTCTGAAATTGCATAGCAGAGACTTCATTCAAAATCTAAAAACAGGGCTGGTGAGATTGCTCACTGCACTAAGTACCTTGTTAGGGAAACACAGGGACTGGGGATTGGTCCCAGGTACCTCATGCCATGCTTGCCCCTGCCCCCAGGTGCAATGAGCCAGCGACCTAATCCTGGTTGGTGGCCCACACCTGTAATCCTACAGCTGGGGAGGCTGAAAAAAGGAGGATCACTGGGTCCAAGCTGTGTAGTGAGTCCGTGTACCAAATACACTTAAAATGTAAAATAAAATTACCTTACAAAACAGCAATGGTGATTAGTAATTAATAAAACTGTGGAGAGTAAGATTGTCAGTGGGATGTTTCTATATATCATTTTCTACTTAATTCTCTATGGTGGAAATATTTTGCATGAGAAATCCTAATAATTTCCTCTACAACATAACTAACTTCTTTCTTAGTGAGATTTTTACCCTTTTAAAATGTTCTATTAACTAATTGTCTTGAGCACTAGAGACTGATTACACAACCATCCTAAACTAATTAGGTTTTCATTTACCAAAAGTACAGTCCCTGTGCTTTCCTAACAAGGCACTTGGAGCAGATTGCTCCACCACACGCTTTCATAATGATGTTTTGTCTTGGAGGCAATCAACTATATTGGTTTAATCCCCTAAACACGTGAACAAAACTAGGATGTTGGATACTGGGTCTCAGCAAAGACAAAGATAACCTGGCATACATTCTTTCCTTGTGAGGCTATTTATTTTTAATTTTACACATGAATGAGAATTACAGCGATATGTTCACATATGCATACACCTTGAACTGATGGTGTTCTTTTAACACAAATCATACAATATGGTGTCTGAGTTCATGAATTTAATTTGCTTTATGATTGTGGAAAACATAGACATATAGGAGAAGGTGCACGATCATGTTAGTCGTACTATGCAGAAGCCACAAGCAATGACAAAATTTTGCCAAACACATTTGTTTAGGAACCAAATTGTTTGCAAACAAAAGTATTCCCGAGCTGAGGTACCATACAAATTTTACTGCAGATATTTGAGGTTTATAACTTAATATAATGGGTGATTCTCTATAGCAAAATGGCTATTATGGTAAAACAAAATAACATATTCATCATCTTATAAAAGAAACTTTATTTTTGTGATAGAAGTGAAATGTATTTAATTAACAAAAACATCTAATGTAATACACTTTATTCTTTAGTTCCAGTTGTACAATAGATCTCTAAAATTGTTCAACCTAGATATCTGCTATGTTTGAATTTCTGGCCTATATCTCCTGTTGTCCTCCAACAGGACTACAGTAACTACTATTTCATTCTCTATATCTGTGATAGAAATCATACAATATGTAGTTTCCTTCTTTCCCCAGTGCTTAATATATGTACACCACATTTTTATTCATCATTCCATCAGTGGATACGTAGTTTGCTTCAGTATCTTGCCTACTATGAACGAAGTTGTAGGGAAAATGAGAATGCAGATATCATGACAAATTGGTAATTTCCTCTCTTTTGGGTATATACCCAGAAAAGGAGTGACGTGATATTTCTATTTTAGGTTCTACGATATTTCTATTTTTAATTCCTTGAAGAATCTACATATATTTTTTTTCTATTTTCTCATCACCATTTATATTCCTATCATAAGTATATTATAGGTCTCTTTCTTTACATTCTTGCCAATAATATGTGTTATGCTTTACCATTTAAAAAATTTTATTAGCCTACGTTGGTAAAGTTCTAAAACATAATATTCTTTAAAATTATAACTGATACCAATTGTATGATTACTCTGTGTCAGGACATATTTTATGCATAGTATTGTGATAGAATGCTGTGAATATTTCTTACACTAAACACATAAATGGACAAGCACATCATCTATACGCTTCCCTTAACAACTGGATGATGTAAGTATAGTATTGATGGATAATTATTTCCAGAAGGATTAATTTGAAACATAGGCTAATGTAGAAGAAATCATGCTTTTTATTTTTCTTCTTAAATCAATATTAATGCTTTGCTGAGAAACTATATTTGACTTTCATCAACGTTAGGTTAAAATTCCTCATTCCATGCTTGTCATTTTATCTACAGACCGTTCAGTTAGTTGCCAAGTTATCAAAATGTTTCTCCATGACTCCTGGTTTTTCAAGATAGCGTATGCCTACAGGGTGTCCACCCACCCACCATCTGTCGCATTAAGTTTTCTCTGTCTGTTACTTAAGAAAAACAACTTGTACAATTACAAACAAAGTGTTCTTTTCAAATTAGGATATTATGACACATGGTGTTTACTTGAATTTATGAAAATAGGATCATATATTATCTATATTTTAAGATTTGAGTAATAAAAATTAAATTATCTTAAAAACACACAACTTTAATATAAAAATCAACTAGGGAGTGCCTGGCAGGGAGATGCAGTCCTATAATCTTAGCACTTGGGAGACCGAGGATTGCTCAGCTCAAACCCATCTGGGCTTCAGGGTCACTCTGAGGCCAAACTGAACTACATAGCAAGAGTCTATCTCAAAGAAAGAAAGAAAGAAAGAAAGAAAGAAAGAAAGAAAGAAAGAAAGAAAGAAAGAAAGAAAGAAATTGCCAACTTAAAACAACAAATTCATATAAAGTAATACCATGTAGGGTTTTCAAATAGTATTAAAAAATAAAGATGATGAATAAAATGTTTTCATCTAGGAGCACACCTTTTGATCATTTTTACAAAAACTACTTAGATATTTCTACAACAGTCTTTTTAAAGTTTTATTTTAAATATATAACTAAAAAGTAATTAAAAGTGATTAGGCATTTTTATCTAAGGAACATTTACTCATATGAAATGTAACTGAAATTTCACTTTGAAAATTATTGTTTGATATATTTGTAATATCAACACTGACTCTATAAATAGAACACTATCAGCATTATCAGACTGTATCAAGCAACTGGTGTGTACAGAATTTAAAGTATCTGACCCGATAGTGACAAAGGGGAATGAAACTCCCAACCTAAATGATATATGGGATGATTTTGTGTTCCTTAAAACCAAAGAATGAATTTTAGGAACAGCAGAGGTTAAGAGAAGAATATATTTATTGAGGGAAAGAAAGCTCCTGTCTGAGAGAGGGACAGAAGGGGACCCAAACGGGTTGCCAAAAAGCTGTCTCTTTTAGAATTTAATTTTTTTATAATTTTATTAGGAAACAAATAACAATGAGACAGTTTCAAAACCGATTAGTAGGACAGTTGCAATAATGGATACATTGCATATTGTTGTCTTCTTAGTGGTTATTCATAGTACAAGATGCAGACATGATATCTAGTCCACAAACACTATTAGAACAAATATTTCTATTCATTGAATTAAGAGAAAGTATCTGTAGATCTATCCCAACTCTTTTTAATATATAAATACAAAATGGTCCTTTATTTGAATCTCCTTTTTTTTGTCAGAGAAGGGTATTTTTATAGAGCAAAACCATGTAGTGATGTAGGTCTAAGGTGGAGAACATGGAAACTCACTTAGATGGGCATGAGGTGGGACAAAACTATGGTCAACCAATGAGATTACAAGCACAGTTTCTCAGGAAAAGTTCATTAAATCCAGGACCAAGTGGGAAAGGGAGTCACGTAGCAAGCAGAAATGAATACAGAACAGGGGCTTTTCCTGTAGGTGGTTGGGTCAGTGACTCTCTGGCGTCCAAGTGACTGATAGCTATTCAGAATATCAATCCCTGATACCCATTCCTAGGAAAGCATTTGCTACATTTGTTTACTCCTTTGTCCTGAGGTCTGGGCCACAACAGTGGTGTATGTCACTCCCAAAGTTGCAAAGTAAACTTAGCAACCATACTGCATCCTTGAGGGTCTAGTCCTGCATGCCTGTCTGTAATATTTTTATCTAACTCAGCTGCCTTCAAAAAAGGAAACCTCATAGTGCAAGGTTATATTTTCTTAGTTTCTTAGAAAACAAGACACTTTCAATCATTGGATATAAGAACATGAGAAATTAGTCCAGGAGCAAAACTCCAAATCAATTGGCTTCTGATATAAAAGAATCATTCCTAGATGTGAATTCTTATGACTACAATGAGATTGATGCAATTCAAAGTATTAGTTTCTTGCACTGTGTCAAATTTGAGCAAAATCTTTGACAGTATGGTTTACATAAAAATAAACAAAACAATCATCCTGCCATTAAAGGTGTAAAACATAAAAAACTATAATCCTAAATAGAAAGGATCATGCTACATGACAAAGAATACAACATGATAAAGGTGGCATTTGGAGATACTGAAGATAGTTGAAAATGCATCGTAATACTTAATGGTGATGTATTATTTAAATTGGAATTTTGATATTTACAGTTCCTAGAGTAGGGAGAGAAAAGAAAAATAGGCCCAGAAAAGAGGTGAGATATATAAGGATTTAATAATATATCTAAATGATAGACGGTTGGCATAAGTGACACTTCTTCAAGAAAAGTAGGTTGAAATAAATATGAAGAAATGAACTACAGAGTGAAAAGATGTCAAAGATGTTTTAACATAGAGCAGTTTTCACTTGTTTAATATAGAGAAGTCAGCTAAAGCAAAAAAACTGATATTTAAAAAAAGATTAACAATACCATGTCACAGAAAACAAGGTAATAATATTTTCAAATAGAATGGTATTTATTTGTGCTAAAATGTACAAAGTATCTAGGTATTCCAACAATTTGACAATGAGTTGGTGCTATTTTCCTAAATCAATTAATTACATTTACAAAATAATTATTATATAGTCTCGAGTGAGAAAATATTCATGAAGTCCAATCTTACTTCTTAGTGATCTGTTCTGATGTAGCACAACAACCTTATTTGGAGGAGCTGTGTTAGCAGATGACATTAAATAGCATAATGAGCATGCATATTTCAAAAGTACTCAGTTGCAACGAATTAGTTGAGAGAGGCTACATAAATGGTGTTGATATGCTTATTTCAAGGGTCAATTAACATAATGCATGAATAAGTGATCTATCAATTGCAATGAGTAATTATCAGTGATATCATTTTCTTTTATTTACCATGCTACCTCTCTGCAATTCAATAGTCAGATAAATGTACTTCACATAAGGGACAATCATGTGATCTGCACACAGTCCTTTCATCATGTCTGGATATAGGCTGTTCTCCTAGATAAGTGAGTGGTGACATCCTATGAACATTATTACAAAACCAGTACAGCATTCTGTTTGGCCATGGACAGGGTGATGAAGCACTACAGAAATTACATTTTCATTCATCCTGCCACCCCTACTACAGTAAAT
>NW_004524612.1:19706-32023 GCF_000260255.1 Octodon degus | reverse complement strand
TATCTCAGTCTTTCAAATTAAACCTCTAATTAACTCCAATGAAAGTATCTCTCTTAACTTTCTGTGATTCAGTAAAGCGGACATTTTATTTTACACTAATTCTTAGAACTACAAAAATAACCTGTTCTTATCTTTGTCCTGCTTCAATTAAAATGTTACTATTGAATTAGTCATTTGTATATTTTAATATCCACAAATAATACTCAGAAGTAGAATATTGTAAAGAAACTGCTCAAGCTTGTAGTGGATGATCCTAATAAAATAGGTCATATATACTCTGTATTAATTGTGGGTATATGTAATTGTTACAGTATAATATATTTTATCTCATAGTAATAAGTTTAAAAAAATTCCTAAATATTTGAAATTTTCTGTTGAATTGCTTTAAATTACCTTGTCACATAATTAAAACATTTAATTATGATTTTAAAAAACATTAAATGTTCTGATTGTTCCCTGTCTCGCCTGTCTTACCTTGCATCTTTACTTCTGAATACCTAGGAATACAAGGCACACTGGCTTTCTTCAGGACTGATATACGACCTTTAGTGCCCCATAACTTTGAAAATGCCATACCCTGCATTTGTTGAAATTTCTTTGTCTTTATACATTTTTTTCTTCAATTAATTGTATTTTTTTGAGAAGCACCTAGACTATTCCCTATTATATTTCCTAAAAATGTTTTCACACTTCTGTTTGCAAACTTACATTTTGTGAGAGTTTTCTTTATTAATGTGTGTAATCCCAGGAGTCCCTCCTGAAGAAAATTCTGAATCAAAATAGTTAATAAATGGTATCACATATTTGTTAGGTAGCATGTAATGATAAATATATTTTGAATTTTGAAGAAGAATAAGTTTTAGTAAGTCAGAAATTATTGAAAAAAGTTAGAAATAAGTTAGTTATTTATTTTTAAAATATCCAGAAACAGTCTTTTGTAGTATAACTCAATAGTCACATCTTGTTGATAGCTTGGAGCACACTATCACAGATAATTTTGAAATGCTTTCCAAAAGGCTAATCAAGTTTAAACACATTTTAATAATTTTACAAAGCACTTCTGGTTACAATAAAGGAACTATTTTCAAAATTAAAAACACAAATTATACAAAGTTTCTTATAAAAAGATATTCATGCTGCAAAGAAAGTTGCATAACAAGTTTGTTATGAAGCAAGTGAGGAACCATCCGAGAGCATCTATCCATGCTTAGCATTCATTCACATCCATGTAGCAATTACATGCTAACTGCATTTGTTTATTTAATCATATATTAATGCATATTAGTTGTGCAGAGCAGTGTGACTCACTCGTATGTTTCCATAGGTACACAGTGTGCATTATGTAGGAGGCTAAATCCTATGCTCCCTCCACCATCCACTCATATTATATCTGTAGAATGTTTGACAAATTCCTTAGATCATATTTATACATGTAGGTGTTATAGTATAAATCACTCAGAAAATTAAATGTATGTCCTGAAGACAAAATGAAAAAGTGAATAGAGTTGAATTTTTTAAAAGGTTGACTTATTAAAGCTTTGCACATGTACCTTCTACTTATGTAAATTTGAGCTACACGAACTGTCATTTTCTTTCAATCATTGCCGCTATAATCTGAGTGCAGAGTAGAGAAAGCCTGCAATTTGACATTAGACAAAGTTGGACTCTGAAAAATCAATGAAATCTTTACTTTTCGACACAGCTTCTCACTTGCTTGCTGGAAGCGTCAGCATTAGATCCTAGAGTAAGGATTTATTTCTGTATTCACGCACATCGCACAGGTCTTCACCGGAAACTGTTTCCCACGACCTCGCACTGTTTTTCACATTATTTGTTGAATTTTAATTTTTACTTATTTAATATATTTGTCATTTGAAGGTACTTCATTCAGAATCAGTGAGAGCGGACCTTAGTTCTTCCTCTTGATGACTGAGTGACAATGTGTCAGTGCGGAGCATCGGTTAAGGGACACGGAGTTCGATCGCTGGTACCACACAAAAACAACCAAACAAACAAACAATAGAACAACCCAGTAATGTCTAAGTTTATTCTCAATATAGTCTATTTCTAATACTTCAAGAATGAAATTATAAGTTTATTTAGATAATTCCAACTTAGCTGCACTGATGCCCTGAAAAGAAACTTTGCAGTTAAATAATATAAGAAGGTTATATGTTAGGTGTGCATCTCAAGGTGTGTGATCTGAATTACATGCTCATGACTTCGAAAGAAAAAGAGATGCAGTGATTATTCAGCAGTGCTTTAGAGGTATAATTCTGAACACATGGGGAGATTTTTAGTGATACTTAATATATTTAGTGAAATTTAACCAAGGTCAATTTCTGTAGACTTGCTTTTAGTTTAAAATATAGTAAATAATTTCTAATATGCAATAAGTTAAAGAACACAATGCAAGTTTTTTTTCTTTTAAAATTTTACCAGTGATCATTTATGGAATGCAATATTATCCATTAGAAAATGTTTCTGGTACGCTGAAATCAGTGAGAAAATCTATTTTAGGATGATAATTTTAAAAGTACAAATTAGGTTTTAGAAAGAATTTAGTGGGATGTAAAATAGTTGGGTAATATTTTAACTCTTAAGGATTAACAGAATTTTACAAATTCTTCAAAAATGTGGTTATTTTAAGGGCAACTCAGTATACAAGATAAAATGTATTTTTTAAAAAGAAACTAAATAACAGTCTTCCATGGGTGTTCTGTCTGAAGTGTTATCTTGTAGACCTATATTGCCATTAACTGAATCAGTTGCTTATTGAGGAATGCAAATGATTTATCCTTTGAAATAAAAAAGATCCTGGGTATGTTTCTAGAAGAACTGAAAAATACCAAAGCAATATATTCACCCATGTTAATAGCATCCAATTTGTCAAAGCTAAATCTTGGAAACAGACCACATGCCCATCAGTTGCAGGAATGATAAAGAAGATGAGACATTTTTATACAATGGATTATAATTCAGCTCTAAAACAATGTAAATTTGAGGCTTTTATTGATACATGTGCAAATATCATTTTGTCTCCTTAGTATGAGAACCAGAAAGAGAAAATGAAATCTGAAGGGTACAATAGATACTGGGAAAAGGGCATGAACTTATTCAAAATGAAGGAAACAGTGAATTGAGGAGAAGGACAAGAGAGATAGTGAGGGAAAGAGATATGCCCATGTATGCAAGCAGGATGGTTTGGACAATTGTACTATGGATTTATGTAGCTCTGTGGAAAGGAGTAACTAATGATTAATTTATTTTGTCTCCTTATTTCAATTCTTTGACCTTTTTTCTTCTTAATACCTCATATATTTCTTTCTTCTTTCCTCCATTTTCCAATTTTACAAGCATATATCTGGTAACATCAATAATGAGTTGGAAGACAACACTATGAATTACAACATATACTGTGACATTCATATTGCTTTATTTATTTATTGTATTTTAGGGAAGGGTCTACAGGGTGTTCAGGGTCTCACTACTAGATTGGACTCATAGTGATTCTCCTGTTTACAGCCTCCCAAGAGCTGGGATTGCAGGCACGCTCCATCATGCCAAGTCTCAATCACTCTCTCAGACTGCCTCAGGCACGGGGATGGCATGACAGGTGGGGTATCGAGCCCCCGGCCCCTATGCCTCCTTGCAGGCAATTTAATCTGCTGAGCTATTTGGTAGGTCCTCATATTGTTTTAATAAGTGATATTCTATATCACTTATAATTTTTCTGTTTTAATACTATTTTGTTCTCTCTTTAAAAAATTAAAAATAATTAAAAAATAAAAAGCCAAGATGATCTTTGCATAAGCTATTTAGTATCTATATGCAAATAGATATTAAAGTTTTAACCCTGATGTACAAAAAGAAAAAGAGAGATACTGTAGTGGCCACAGAAAGAACCACAAGTGCCATGAAGTGAAGTGAAATTATGGAAGTATGAATGTGAAAGATACCCAGGATATAATTAGACAATATCAATCACATTAGCAGCAAGTTGGCCCAATTCTGATGATTTATAGATAAAGTCAGTGTAGGGCACAATGTATTCTAAGGCTATCAGTGTGCACAACAAAAACAAGAGTGTAAAGCCTGGAAGATTATCTGTCTCTACTAGCTATTAAAACTCATATAAACATTAGATATAAAATGAAAGCCTCTGTAAAATCGGGCAAAAAATAAAGATATAAGCTCTATGGTCAGTTTCCCTCATGGGAAACATAGGACTTCAAAAGGAAAGATTGAAAGTATATTCTTACATTTGTGTTTTAAGGAAACAAAACCCCTGAGTCCCCAGACAATATTATCTATCCTCACAAAAAGATAAAAACAGGACTCAGCATCAGTATCAATAGGCTATTTTTGAAAATGGTATCTGCTAAACACATCTTGTATTTCTTCTGTTTCTGGCCTGACTCATGGATTTGTAAGAAATTGAAGGTTATTTGCATTACACAATGTGATTTGTTACATTCTAGAGAAGTTATAGAGTGTAGGGCAGGATATGGTGGTGTAAGAATTCAATGATTATAATAGTCAGAAAAGCTGAATATTTAAATTATAAGCATATCATCTTAAAGATGAAAAATGAACAAAAATGATTCAATTAGTTATCTACACCTATACTGATGAGATTTCAATAATATGAAGAGGAAATCTCTTATGGGATGATTTGTAGAATTGGTTAAACTCATAACAGATTTAATCAAAGAAAATTATTTTGTATTTTATGAGAAAGAAAACAAATTTATTAGAGAACCCAATGCTACTTGAGCTAGACTTTGACATATGAAGTGTGGTTTCATATGTATAGAAACAGTGAAAGTGTCTATTTCCAGAAAGCATGATACAAAGTCCATAAAGTGAGATCTAGTAGAGACTACAAAATATGTTTGGAGGTTATCACATGGTTCAATTGGAGTTTTTCTTAAATTCTTCATCACTTCATTCTTCTTGCTTTCCTTTTTGTGTTATTACTATAAATATTTTCCTTAATGAAGTGGGAGAAATAGATAAACCTAAGATATTTATATTAATAATCCTAGCGGAAAATTTTCCATTTTAATTTTAACATTGTGTTGTTTCTTTACAGTTTTCAGCCTGTCCTGATATCAAAAAATGGTCCAAAAATGAATCAAGCTCAGTGGTACAAAATACTAGACACAGAAAGTATTATATTTTCCACAATATTATAAACATTATGTTCATTAGGGATACTATAAATTCAAACCATTGTGCCTCTCCATATATATTTTTTTCCATAGACCAACTGCAATAAACAATGATATCACCTCAATCGGGGTAAAGACACCAGAAATAAATAACATCAAAACTAAAGCAGCTGAAAAGAAAATCAAAGCTGAGTAAAATTCTCTGGTGATTTCTATCCAGAGTCACAGTAGAATGAAGACCCATTTAGTGCTAAACTTCAGCAGAAAAGCTAAGAAAACCAGCTGAAAATTTATACTGCCTATTTTCAAGATAGTAGAATGAAGAGAGACTTTGAAAATATCAGAAAAGAAGTCTCCCAGGTCACCTCTTTCATTTAACTCAAAGCAACGCAGCATGAAAAAAGGGATGCCTCTTGTTTAGAGGAGGAAGAGAATTAAATACCAGGTCTGGGAAAAGCTTCATGTTCCTTACTTCTAATACAAATCAATGGACTGTGTCTCTGGAACTGTGTTATGGCACCTGGCAAAAACCCGGCCTCTATGACCCCACCTACAACCTCTGTTAGCTTAATGCAGACCAGGAGTCTACTCTTCTAGAACTGGGCCAAGAAAGTTAGCACAGGGCCTTGTAGCCCAGCCCAGTGCAAAGTCAGCTGCAGTAGGATTCAACACCCACTAGAAACTGACGGTGCAATATGCAGGCCAGATACCACAGATGGAGTATTGCGACCAGCCCCAGCATCAGGCAGAGAACTGTCAATCTATGAGACAAATTAAATATTGTGTAACAATTTCAGCATGGGAGCGGACCTGGGAAAGAACTCCCTCCTTCTGCAACTGCCTGAACCTATGAGATTCAGGCACAATCAAATCAATCTTAACACTAAGTTTGTTCTCCAAAGTACTGTCTCTAGCTTATTTCTAACAAACTTTAGCAACACGGTTTTAACATTGAGTAGGTTCAAAATCTAAGAAATGGCATGGTTTTATACAAAACCTTGAAACTGCCAGAGCACAGGCAGAGAAACCTTTCCTAAAAAGAGATGGTCTTATATTGATTTTGTAACACACCCAGCTGTGGAATGGGGTCTCAGTGTATTCTTGAAGCTAATCTGATCATTGCATCTGTGAGACTCAGACACAACGGTGTAGCAGCCACCAGGACACTATAACATGGTACAACCATAAGACAAGCACAAATATAGGGAGATCAGGACGTACAACTATTATGGAAATCAATATGAAGATTCCTTAGTAAAATAAGACTAGAAATTTATTTGACTCAGCTGTTTTAGCTTTTATGTAGATGTCCCCTACAGACTTATGTGGTCATAGGTGGAGCTTTTTGGAGGTGGCTGGATCTAGTGTCATCCTGGGATTAAGGAAATGTTGTGGATATTGATTCATTATTCAATGCTAGGATTAAGGGTTTCCCACCTAGGGTGTGAGTGCTTCCTGTCCTGACAGTGAGTAGCCTGGATAGAGTATCATGGACAGAGAGAGAGCTGTTGTGATCAATGCTTGGGACTTATTGCTTGCTGCTTCGCTGCTTCGCTGCTTTGCTGCTTTGCTGTATTCTACACTATGAACTGCTTTTTCTGTCTGGTGATGCTGCTCCACCATGTCACCCTACCTTGGAGCAAGAAAACTGCACTAAAATATCTATGAATAACATAAACCTTTCTTCCTTATTTTTGGTGTTGGGTATTTTGTCACAGCTACAAGAAAAAGTGACTAAGACATCAGCTAGTCCTCCTTTAAATATCTTCCTAAAGCATTTAAATACATCATATTACAGTCATACACAGGTATATTTATAGAGGCATAATTTATAGCAATTAAATGTTGGAAGTGGGCTATGTGTTTATCAACAGATGAATGAATAAAGAAAAGGTGGATAAACTAATACTGTGCCACAAAGAAGAATAAACTTGAATCATTAGAGGAAATTTGGAGAAAGCATGGAGTCATTGAAAAGACATGGAAGCATCATTATAAAAAAATCTTGAGCTGAAAAGACACCTAGGGAAATTTTTAAAAATATACTAGAAAGCCTCAGTAGCAAGATTAAGTAAAACAGAGAAAAGAATTAGCTGATACATATGCTACTTCAAATCACACAGAAGTAAAAATATAAAACAAAGTATGAAAAAGAATCAAGAAAGTGTACAAGAACTTTATGAAAATATTATAAATGTTTGGGTAATTTGTGTTCAAGAACTTCATGAGAGTCAGGTGTGGTGGCACATGCTTACCTCTAGAAAGCTACACGTTGTGAGAAGAGTTTCATAGACCACACATAAAAGGAAGTTTTATAAAGTATATTTTTATGAGATCTGTTTTTATAAGAGAAATACTAAAGAAAATTCCTCAAACTCAAAGACAGAAATAATATTAAGAATATTTTAAGCAGAATAGCAATGCACAAAATCAGTGGTAAAGGAAAAACTTTGAACTAATTCAGAATGCTCTAGTATGCATGTATGACACAGTAAAACATTCATAACGTAATATAAAAAGCAAAGCAAAACAATGAAATTTAAATTTCTGAATATATTAAGAAATGGTATAGACTTATATTAAATAGGATATCGATATTAAAAAATTGGAAGAAATGGAAGGTCACTGGAGAGGTTTTCTTATAAGTTCAATGTCTTTAATTTAGTTGCATCATTACTTATATTTATGCTCATATTAATTTTCTGTTTTTTCAAAATAGCTTATTTTAATTAAATAATGTTCTTGTAACTTTTATGGTAATTACAAAGAAAAAATCAACAATAGACAAACAAAAAATGATGCTCAATGAATCAAAACATTAATTCATTTAAAACAGCAAAGCAAAATATAACAGGAAGAAAGATAGGCAAAAGTAACATAAGTTACATAACATCTGGAATAAATTCTTACCTCTGCATAGGTTGTTAAGTTATCCAGTTACACACACACACAAACACACACACACACACACAAAGATGTTCTTTCACGTTTGTAAGAAACTCAGTTCACCTCTAGGGACATGTGAGAATGAAAGAGAAGGAACAGAATAAGTTATTCTATGCAAATGGAAGCAAAAGAAATTAGGACTAATCATAATAATATGAAGCCAAGTCATTGTTAAAAATAATGAGTAAAAAGAGATAAAGGTATTCTTATATAATAAAAAGGGTCTATACAATATTGGTGTACCCAAGTATACAAAACAGGATCAGTAGAACTAAAAGGAGAGATAGATTACAGAACAAACTCAGACAGTCATTTAAATCATTTTCATCAGTTGACAAATCTTTCAACTCTATGTTTCTTCTTAACAGAGAAAAAATGATTTAAAATAACACCTTGAGCTAAATGGGTCTAAGGCATATCTGCAAATCATTGTATTGAACAGCTCCTGAATATAGAACTTTTTCATCAACAGATGGAATATTTTAGGACAGCTCATATGGCAGGTAAACAAAATGAGATTCAACCAATTTTTAAGCATTTGAAAGCATATGAAGTTTAATTTCTGATCAAAATTAAATACAGCTAGAAATTAATAAGATGAAATCTACAGGGCAGGGGAGATGGCTCAGTGGAATAAACACTTCCCTGGCATGTGCAAGAGCCTAAGTTCAATCCTGGTTCCACAAACGAAGAAAAAAGAAAGAAATCTACAGAAACTTTACAAATACATGGAAATTAACCAACTTTTGAGTTAACCAATTAATCAATGAAGACCTCAAGAAGGAAAGTTTTAAACTTCCTTGAATGAAATAAAAATGGAGATATAACATCAAATCTGTGGATATAGCAACTCCAGAATAAAACCATATTTGTTTCTCCACATCAAAAGAGGAGAAATATCTCAGATCTGTCATTGCATCTTAAAGAACTAGTAATATAAAAGCAAATGAAACTAAAACAATAAGGAATGCAATAATAAAAATCAAAGAATAGATAATACAGTGGAACCCAAAATGTATGGAAGATTAATCCAACAATTAGCTGAATCTTTTAAAAAAGGTAAATAAGAGAAACAAGACATTAGCTGATGATTCAGATAAATAAAATCTAAGATGAAAAATAAATTATGTGACAAAAGTACAAATAAATCCATTAAGACATTGTTGTGAACAATTGTATGTGAAAATATTGATAATCTAGAATAAATAGACAAATTCTGAAACACAAACACCAGATGATAACACTGTTCTTTGCTTTTTTTTTACTACAAGATACAAAAAGCAAGAAGGAAAATATTGAATCAATAATAAAAAGCATCCACCGAAAGCATTCGGCCATGAACAAATGACATCAAAAACTGGTAAGTTACATTGGGTAATGGGAAGTTTTCAACACATGGTGCAAGGAAAATTGAATATTCAAATATACAAGAATAAATCTATATTTCTATGAAAAATTAGTCACAAATATCAAATCAAAATACATTAAAAACTTAAATGTCTAAGAAGAGACATATGGAGAGAAAACATTCTCTCAGGCTTTCACAGAGAGCAAATTGATCAGGCAATGGCCATGACTCATCCACATGGCTGACACTGACAAAGAATCTACAAACTGTGGTACACGCTTTAAGGGTAAATCCTGAGGGGATTTGACTGATCTTGTCAGATATAAAAGTTGCATTTCTTGTTATATAGGTCTTGTTTTACCTTGGTCTTAACCATCCAGGAGAAAAGGATAAAAACAAGGTATAAAAAGCCATATTACTATGCTGAGCTGTGAAAGGCTCAAGTCAACAACTTCTGACATTGCCCATCCTACGGATAACCCACTACTATTATGGACTACTGGACTATGTTGAATTATTTTGCTGAATTCATGCATCTACAATAGTTAAATGACAATGGAATATCCTTTTCTGACAAAACTAAAAAAAAGGGGGGGTCTACAAATGAAGGAACATTTTGTATCTGTATATACAAAATAGATATACAGCTACTTTCTCTTAATTCAATGAGAAGAAAGGTTTGTATTAATAGTGTTTGGACAGGATATCATGTCTGCATCTTCTACTATGAATAACCACTACTAAAACAACAATATACAATGTATCAACATATCAATACTTGATGAAAAATATCTGTTCCATTTTATGCCTAAGATGTTTGATATTCAGACAGATAGTGAGGTTAAGCTTAACAGCCTAGGTTGTATGGCAATAACAATAAGCTTGTCTCCTAGATGGTTAACAACCTAAGTTTGCAGACCAAAATTAGAGACAAAGGAGGGCCGCAAGGAAAGCCAACATTTTGGCCCCAGCCTTTCATTGTCAATTAAGACTCAGGACATATGAGAACTTGTACTCTAAGGTCATGTAACTCGGTAGTGTCCCAAATTTTCTGATCAAGGAGATTATGGGGCCAAAGAGGAAAGTGATCGATGATGTAGAGTGTGCCTAAGGAGAGTCACATGGAGAGAAAACATTCTCTCAGGCTTTCACAGAGAGCACACTAGCTAAGCAATGGTCGTGACTGATCCACATGGCTGACACTGACAAAGGTTCTACAATCTGAGGTATAGGATCTCAGGAGAAATCCTGAGGGGATTTCACTGACCTTATCAGACCCAAAAACTACAACTCTTGTTGCATAGGTCCTGCTTTACTTTGGTCTTAACCGTCCAGCAGAAAAGTATAAAAACGAAATATAAGAAATAAAGCCATAATGTTATGTTGAGCTGAAGGGGACTCAGGTCAACAATTTCTGACATTGCCAGTGAAGTGGAAGACCCAATACTATTATGGACTACTGAACTCTTTTCGAATATTTTGCTTAGTTTACACACCTATAATATTTAAATGATGGAACTTAACAGAAAAAGGTGATACAGATGAATGCCCATTTTGTATCTATGTATTCAAAGTGTTTAGGATAGATTTATAGTTACATTCTCTTAATGAATAGAATGATTTGTTCTAATGGTGTTTGTAAATAGGATATCAATTCCGCATCTTGTACAGCAATTAACCACTAGGAAGAATGCATGCAGTGTGTTAATTATTGAAACTGTCCTACCAATTTGGTTTGAAATTGTCTCATTGCTATTTGTTTCTCAATAAAATTATGGGAAAAATATGCAATGTATTAATTATTGAAACTGTCCTATTAATCGGTTTTGAAACTGTCTCATTGCTATTTGTTTCTCAATAAAAATAATAAAATAATCCAATCTGAAAAAAAAAAAAAAACCTCAAATGTAAAGAAAATAACAAGAGCAATCTCTAAGTGAGGCAGCAAGATGGTTGTGGGATTCTTCTGTGGAACAAGTGCAGAACAGGACAATCAGTTCAGCAATAGACAGAAAAAAAGGACTGAAGCAGCTGAAATTTTCAGAATGAAAAAAAAAAGGTGTACATGAGCAAAGTAAATTTGGAGTTTATAAAGCTTTGTATAACAAAATGAGTAGCAGAAATCCTTGGATTTGAAGATGATGTTGTGATTGAGTTTATATTCAACCAGCTGGAAGTGAATAATGCAGATTCCAAAATGATACAAATCAACTCACTGCGTTTTTGAATGGGAAAACTGCTAGAGAATTTATGGGAGAATTCGGCCTTTGTTGTTAAGTGAACAAGAAAACATTGCTGGAATCCCTTCTACTTTCCTAGAACTAAAGAAAGAAGAAATAAAAGACAGACTGAGCAAGAAAAAGTGGCATCGATGAAAAAGCAGGATGAAGAAAAGATAAGAGCTAAGTAAGAAAAAGAAAGCAACAGAGAAAAAAGGGGGAGGTCTCGAACCCCAAAATGATGCAAATCTAGACCTCCTTCCCCTAGAAGATAATCTTACCCCGTCTGGAGGGAGAGAAAACAATCATTCTCTGTCTCCTCGACATAAAACCAAGAGCCGGAGTCCTTCCCCTGTTCCAGAAAAGAAGGAAAAATCTCCAGAGCTCTCTGAAGCTTCAATGAAAGTAAAAGAACCTCAGTAGAAGTGGCCAAATCTACCAGTGACACCCTGAAAGTTCTGAAGCCCGAAACCATGCCAGAAGCTAAAGAACCTACTCTGGAAAAAAAAAAAAAAAAAAAAAAAATCCAAAAAAAAAAAACAAAATACCCGGCCAAGATCTCGGTCACTTTCCAAATAAGGACACGGACCCTTTCTCATTCTTTCTCGTACTTGACGAAGAAGGCGCCGT
>NW_004524612.1:12080-18715 GCF_000260255.1 Octodon degus | reverse complement strand
GCCGGGAAAGCGCCCTGGCTCTGCGCAGCGCCTCCCCTGGCGGCTCTGGCCCACACCACCACTACCGCACGCTGGGCTCCCTCAGCCCACCCCGCCGCGGCGCGCACCTCCCAGAGAGGATGCTCTCCTCCTCCACCTCCAACGAGAAGGACGTCTTCGCTTCCCACCCCCCCACCCCCGGCCTAAGAGAAAGGCTTCACCATCGGGTCTCCCCCCTCCGCCTCCCAAATAGAGAAGACCTCTGGCCGCGAGAGACGCCCCCTTTCGTCTCATCAAAGCCTAGGAAAGCGTCTTCCAGAGCCGCGCTCGCGGGAGGCCCAGTCACCACAACCAAGCAAGTGGCATGCTCCCTTGCTGCGACCTCAGGCCCCTTAGACCTCAAGTCCTCCACCCACTCCAAGAGGAACATCAGCCTCACCCCCAAAAAGGCAGTCCCTATCTTCGAGTCCCAGGCCTACTAGAAGAGTCTGCAGAAGCCTAGAACTCAAAAAGACAAAAAAGGCTGCCTCACCGAGCGCGCAGCCCATAAGGCGGGCTCCGTCCGCTCCCGAGCCAGAGGCTATGAAGCCCCCAGCACCGCTTCTCCTGTCCAGCCTCAGTCACCCTCCACAAATTGGGGCCGCACCGTGCGGGCCAGGAAGGCTAAGAGCCTCATTCCAAGCCCATCACCAGCCCAGAATCCAATCAGGAAGGAGGTGGAAAGAAAAAGCAGGACAAGAAACATGAAAGGATAAGAAACACAAGAACCACAAAAACACAAGAAGGAAAGGTTTTGACTGCAACCACTGCAGCTCCTGCTACCCCTGCAGCTATTGCTGCTGCTACAACCACATCAGCACAGGAAGAACCTGAGGCAGCCTCTGAACGAAAGAAGGAGGCTGAGAGAGACGCTGAAGACAACCTGGAAGCCTTTCAGAGAAGCTCCTGCGAGAAAAGGCTCTGTGATCCATGCGGAAGGCTCAAGTGACCCCACAGTCCTAGGGGGCAATGTTGGTTAGGATACAAATTTTATCTGGTTTGTACTCAATTCAATTTTAAAATTGCTAAAATTTTAGCAATTGTAGGTTGTGGTTCACCATATAAAAAAAGGGGAGCATGGATTTACATTGCAAAAGGTGTCCACAGTGTATTTGTGACATTTTTCATTGATAGCTGGCATAAATTCATTTAGAGTAAAATATTTTAAGTCAAAATAATCTTCTTTAAAAAAACATCTTTTTTTTTTTTTTTTTTTTTGTAAAGGGGGGTTTAAGTATTATTGGCATTCTTATATCTTTAAATGTCCTTTGCTATTCCCAGAGAGGGTTTCACCCTTTTCTTTTTTTCTTGTTCTTTCTTTTTGTTTACTTCTTATATGAGTCTTCACATCCATTTAAATTCTGCTTCCAACCTTGTATGGCTCACAAGCTTGTCAAGAGTCAGACCACTGTTGGACTACCACAGAAGTATAAATGGATGTTCTGATGCCACTGTGAAATAGCTGCTGAAAGGAAATAGAATTCAAGTGTCAGGTTGAGACAGAAAAATTAAAGCTTTTTTCCAGAACAATAGGCTTATAAGGATGTGTGGCACTTGATTCAGAACACTGGAACTGGATTCTACTCTGTTTTTGGTTTCTTTTTTCTTCTCTCTTCCTCATCACCAGCCCTCACGTTCTCCCTTTCTCCACGATTGTAAAGGCAGTTAAGCTATTCCAGAAAGGATGGCTGGATCCTTCAGTTATATGAACTCTTTGTTTTTGGAAATGTCATAGGCCCATTCATACTTTTGTTTTATTCTTCTAATTGGAATATATAATATTCAGAGCTCTTGTATTTGGAAGCTGGAAGAAGGGCTCAAACTCTGAAATAGTGTCTTGGTTTCATTGTTTTATTTTTTGTTTTGTAAACTAAAGCTATGTTAAGATTGTGTATTAAACAATAAATATCTAAAATTAAAAAAAAAACAAACAGAAAAATCCATGCTATGTCTAAGACGTTTGATGTTCAGACAGATAGTGAGGTTAAGCTCAACTGTCTTTGTTATAGGGTAATCATATTATTAAACTTCTCTTCAGGAAGGTTAAGAACTTAAGTTTGCAGACCAAAAATTAGAGAAAAAGAAGGGCTACAAGGACAGCCAACATTTTGGCCCTAGCCATTCAAGGTCAGTGAAGACTCAGGCCGTAAGAGAACCTGTGCTGTAATATCCTGCAACTGAGTGATGTCCCAAATTTTTTGATCAAGGAGGTTATGAGGACACAGCAGAAATTGATCAATGATGTATAATGTGTCTAAGGAGAGTCACATGGAGAGAAAACATTCTCTCTTTTAAAAATTTATTTATTTTATTTTTTTAATAGATTGCAAATTTAAAATAAATTATTTACAAACATAAATGAATATAACAATAAAAATTGTCCAAAATAAAAATGAAGAAAGAATTTACTGATCAGTCATAATAGTTCACTTTGTCAAAACCAAGAAACATATAGTCATATAATTAGAATTCTCAAGGTAGAAAGAGTAGACACTAAATATGTAAAGATTTAAAATTTCTGAATTTAGTTCAACTTGTAATACTGCATTTCCAAGAAAAATGAACCTTTTGCACAAGAAATTTAAATAAAATCATGGCAAGATACACAAAAATGAAATTGTCCAAAACTTATTGTAAATAAAATAATTAAAGCATATAATAAAAAATATTAGCTATGGAAGAACAAAATTAAATAGCATCTTATTCCACACTAGAAAGAAAAAATAGGACCAAGTGTGCAAGAAACTAGACTAATTAAAGGACTGAGAGAAAAGATCTGTCTTTGAATTTTCTACTCAGCAAACATATCTTTGAAAACTAAAAGTAAGATTTTCTAGTTATACAAACTTGAAATATTTTAATACCTCCAGAAGTAGCATATAGGAAATAACAAAGAGCATAATTCAAAAGGCAAGAGAAGTTGCAGTATGCTCCTGGATGAACAATTAAGAGCTCCCAATATGATAGTTATGCAGGACTATATAAAATATATTAGATGAACCCTTATTTAAAGGTCATTGCAGATTTCTATGAAACAGTACCAATCTTATGGTAGGTTATATGTTTTTTTTTTCATATATATGTGTGTGTATGTGTGTATTAAAGACAGAGTAGAAGTAATGTAAAGTCAACAGAAAATGGAAATATACTTTTTAAAGGTTCTAATACTAGGAGAAGATATCATACAATATTTTAAATAAAGTGTAAGTCAAAGATATAGTATGAATCTTAGAACAAAAATTAAGATTAAGCAATATTCAGAAAATCAAATACTAATAATTAAAAATTAAATGTTTCAAAACAATTGAACTAAGAAAAAGTTTTCATGATAGCAAAGAAGTAATTTTTTTTTTCAATACCAAGGATTGAACTTAGGCCCTTGTGCTTGCCAGGCAAGTGCTTATTCTACTGAGCTATTTCCCCAGCCCCCCAACAAAGAAGTACTAAGAGTAAAACAAAAGATAAATACTGGAATGATAAATAAATGACCAGCACTTCTAACAGTTTGAGGATAGGCTATCTCACAAAATTTTAGTGTGTTGTGGTCATACACAATGACCATGACACTTACTGGTGGCCAAGCGTCACTTGTGGGACTGAGCTACAGCTATTTCTTTGAAATCCACCCTATAGACTCAGATGGAATCATAGGGTGAACGAGAAGTTCATTTGTAGAGTGTGCTGATGGAAACATTTTGCTGCTGAACACAAAAGAAAAACTGAAAGACTACTATTGTATACCTGTTATTCTCCTGTGTTTAACAGTTTGCCTTATTTGGTAGATTCTTTCCATTCTCATTCAGGGGGGTGTGATCAATTTGCTCCCTCTCTAGAACATCATTTAGTAGTCTGTGTAGGCTTGCCTTTGTCATCATGAAATTCTTTAGTTGTTCTTTGTCATGGAAGTATTTCACTTCTCCACTATACTTGAAAGAGAGTTTTGCAGAGATATCAGTCTGGGTTGGAATTTGTTTTCTTGAAAGACTTGAAGTACTTTGCTCCATGCTCTTCTTGTCTTGATGGTTTGTGAAGAGGAAATCTGCTGTTATTCTGATCGGTTTTCCTTTAAATGCGATCTGTTTCTTTTCTTTAGCAGCTTTTAGTAGACTGTTCCTATGCTGAATTTCTGGGATCTTGATTATTATATGTCTGGGTGTGGTTTTAACTGAGTTGATGTTATTTGAATTTCTATATGCTTCAGTTTCTGAATGTCAGATTGTTGCCCCATATTTGGGAAGTTTTCTGCCCATATTCTTTTTATATCATTTGTATTGACTCCTTCCTTCTCATTGATGCCTATTAGTCTGATATTGTTCATCTTTGCATCATCTTGCAGGTATTGAATTATTTTTTTCCTGCATCCTACTTGTTTTTAAGAGATCTTTTGTAACTGTTTCACTGGCTGCAATGGTGACTTTAAGGTAAGAAAGTCTATTTTCACTTTCACTCAAATGGCTTTGCCAGCTTGAGATTGAAGTTTTAATATCCTGTATATCACTTTGAATCTGTTTCATACATTCTATTTCTTTCCTATATTGCTTATTCAGGGGTTCCATCATTTTTATATTCTGCTCTATTTTTTTATCAGTGTATTCTTTAGAAGCACTTAGTACTTCTTTGATTATAGTTATCACTACATTTTTTAGTTCAGAAATTATTTCTGATCTGATTTCTTCTATACCTTTCTGCAGTTGTTTCTTTATGGCTAATGCTATTATTTCAGAGATATCTGGAGTGTGATTTCTGGTTTCCTCAGTACTAGTGTCTTGTGCATTTGCATTGGGTGGACTCGAGGCATGAGACTGCATTTTGTTCCTTCTCTTTGTCATTTTGTATACCGCTGTCTTCTGACCTTTGGTGTAGAGCTTGGATAGAGTTATTACCTTAGAACCAGGTCCGGATCTATTAAGTTCAGATTCCTCCAGGTGGGTGTTGCTTGGATCTGGCTGGGGTCTGGCTGCTGTGCTCCACTTCTTTCTGTTGTAGCTGTTGGAGTTGTACCCTTTGTGTCACTCTGGCAAGATATTATGCTCCTGAATCAGCTGGGTGGGTCTTGCCTCTAGCCTCTTTGCAAGGAGTTCTGCTGAAGGATTCCACTCTGGGCCTGTACTCTAGGTGGAATGAGGATCAGTAGGGCCCCAGGCAGTCTCACTCACATGCGGGCCTGTGCGCTGGGCCAGTTCAGGATCTGGCAGCCCCAGATCATCTCACTCACATGCCAGGCCTGTGCTCTGGGTCTCCATTCTCTCAGGCTTTCACAGAGAGCAAATTGGTCAAGCAATGGCTATGATTCATCCACATGGCTGACACTGACAGAAAGTCTAAAAACTGTGGTACAGGGTTTTAGGGTTCATCCTGAGGGGATTTGACTGACTATATCATATACAAAGTTACATTTCTTGTTATATAGGTCTTGCTTTATCTTGGTCTTAACCATTCAGCATAAAAGGATAAATACAAGGTAGAAAACATAAAGCCATATTAATATGCTGAGGTGTAAAAGGCTCAAGTCAACAACTTCTGACATTGCCAGTCCTACAGATAACAAACTACTATTATGGACTACTGGAGTAGATTGGATTGTGCTGAATTCATGCACCTGCAATATTTAAATGATAATAGAATACCCATCTCTGACAAAATTAAACAAAAAATGGATATAAATGAAGGAGCATTTTGTATCTGTAAATACAAAATAGGATAGATACACAGCTACTTTCTCTTAATTCAGTGAGAAGAAAGATTTGTACTAATAGTGTTTGGACAGGATATCATGTCTGCATATTGAACTGTGAATGACCACTAAAAAGACAACAATATACAATGTATTAATTATTGAATCTGTCCTTCTAATCAGTTTTGAATCTGTCTCATTGCTGTTTGTTTCTCAACAAAACGAAGAATAAATAAAATAAAATAAAACCAAATAAATTAAAACAAAATGAAAAGAAACATAGGGGAAATACTTTAGGGCACAACAATGGGCACAGAGTTTTGCACAATATTTCAAAATTACAAGAAATAAAAGAGAAACAGACAAATAAGATTACACAAAAAGTTTTAAATATTATTTATTTATTTATTTATTTGATAAAGGATCTCACTACACAGCTCAGACTCATAGTGATCCTCCTGTCTCAACTTCCCTTGTTCTGGGATTACAAGTGTGCACCACCACCCTCAATTTTTGTGGCCATCAAGGCACACTTGGGGTTCTGGGATTTACACAGCATGCAGTATGGAGGATTTAACCTGGATCCTTGTGCTGGCCAAGCAGGTGTTAGGACCAGTGAGCTATCTCCTCAGGCCCCAGAATACACATTTAAAAGTGTGTCTATAGCACACAGAAAACATTCAACATTCACTCAAGGGAGATAGCTCAGCAGCATTAGCACCAGATGGCATGTGCAATATATACTTACAATATATACATCTGACATTGGGTAGATATCCAGATAAGAAGAGAAAACTAAAATCTTGATAACATGTAGTTAAAATGGGCAAAAGGTCTAAATAGATATTTCTCAAAGATATAGAAATATCCAACAAATGGTACATAAAAATTTCCAATAAATATAATGATTAGTAAATGTCAATCCAAAATCACAATGAAGCAT
>NW_004524612.1:8338-10838 GCF_000260255.1 Octodon degus | reverse complement strand
AACACTATTTGTGATAACTAAGAATCAGAAAAAATCAAAGTCTCCATCAACTGGAGAATTGACAAACATCATTTGTTACACCTCGCTATGCAAAAGGGTACAGTTTAGCTAGAAAAAAATGAAATTCTGTAATTTAAAAAAATAATCATGGGGACAGGGAATGTATCTCAGTAGCACAGCATTTGCCTAGCAAACCCAAGGTCCTGAGTTCTATTCATGGAACCCTCCTCCAAAGAAAAAGGTGCAATAGGAGATCAATATGTTATATAAAATAAGGTAAGTATATAAAGAAAAAACAATGGACTCATGTGAGGAATCTAAAACAAGCAAACAATCAAACAGAAAATACTAATTTCCAGAGGATAGGAACAGAGAATAGGGAATGGGAGCAGGAATGAGGCCAACTTTATGAATTTCCTTAGATTATAATTAATAAGACTAAGAATCTCTGGAGTACTGTTACACAGCACAGTGACTAGCAATAATTATATGTCTATATTTGAAAAAATCTAGTAGAAAAGATTTTATAGTTTCTCACTATAAAGAACTGAAAAATTAGATGAATGTAACTCAATTTTAAAAAAAAATATGCCATATGTACATATATTGAATATACGTCATACATAATGAATATATACAAATTTTATGTTTTTGTATTAGTTAGAAATAAAATAATTTTAATACTTAAAATACAAAATTTTTACAGTGATTACATAATCTCAATATTGAAGCTTGAATCTGGAATACTGTGCCACCAAAAGCCCCTTGTGCTCAGGGGTGGGAATGTGGAAGGTGATCAATCCTATTACTGGTGTTCTGCAGCTTCTTGTGGTTTAGGGGTCTTCAAGGTGAGCAGTGGTTCCAAGCATGGCCTCCAAGGGCAGAGTTCCTCCCACCTCCATTCTGTGGCCACCATGACATGGCCGGCTTCTCTCTTTTGCCCTTCTACCTTACCAGTAATGCCTGTAGCTATCTGATTTTACAAGGACCATGATTTGTGAAGTAAACCTCTATTCTTTTAAGTATAGATATTAGGTATTATGTCTTAGTGACAAGAAAACTAAAATCAAACAATATTTAGCACATATTCTTTTTCCAAAATTACTACATTTAACATTTAGGTTCATGTTTTAATATGAAATAATTATGCAGTTATATTTTATAAAGAAATAAACACATTGAAATTCTGGAAATAACATTTACTTAGAATGTTGAAATATAATTCTTAAGCTATTAATATAGAAAATTACAAATAAATTTTATATATCTTAATTCATTAATTTTTATGTGCTTGTTATAGGGTCTCATTACGTAGCTGAGACTTGTAGTGATCCTTCCTTTTTCAGCCTCCCCAGTGCTGGAATTTCAGGCCTGTGCTGCCATGCCTGTACTTGGTGGCCAGCTCAGCATGCCCAGGAGCAGAGCCAGAGCAGTACAGAGGATCAAATCCCCGTTTCTGCACTTGCCAAATCAGGAGCTTAATCCTCTGAGCTATCTTGTTGGCCCTTATTTATTTTTTTCTGTGTCTTGGCTCAGACTAAGGACTTTGCACTTGTCAGGTAGGCATTTATTCTGCTGAGCTAACTCTCCAGCAACATAAATTAGTTTTACATATCAGTTCTCCTTTTTAGTATATAAATTACTATTAATGGCAAACTTATTAGAACTTAAATACAAAATGTTGGCAATGTCTTTCAATATATACAGAATGAAAATAAATACTGTATTTACCTGAAAAAACATAACATCCCTTAATGTAAGACATTTTATACCATATTTTGTATGGTATACTTAGGGAATCTAAAATTTCAAAACATTGATATTTTTGTAGCGATAATGGAGCAATGTACATACTCTATCTACTGTTCACTTCAGTTTTTCTGAAAATGTGCTATGGATTTTTTTTCTCACATACTCTATTTATAGATAATTGATAGTCCAAGGAAGCAAGAAAATCAGAAGCTGGTTATGATGAGAGTTTTACTGAACTCTTCTCACAAACATGTGAACTCAGTACATGAGGTGAAAATGTCATCCACTAAACTAAAACTCTGACCAAACAGGTGAGATTTGGGCATGAACACTTGGGAATCACATAGGCACAGATCCCAGTTGAGGTTGTGGTAATTATTGGAGTGACAGACTGTACAGCTGAAGGATAAGTGATAGGCTCAGAGAGGACTAACTGCAATGTGAAGTCAAATATCTTTTGTTGCCTACACAGCTATAGCATGAAAAATAATATCTGACAGAATATTCTGTTCTTTTTAAAGTTAAAAAAATTACTTTCATTGCCTTTAGCTATATAAAAGGTTTGTATTTGATCATTTTAGCATATATTTTAACATTTTCTATTTCTAAAATATTTTACTATGCCAAAGTACATATACATTCCTAGTAATATTAATGAGAATGTAAGTATACAACTTTGAAATAACAGGACATTGACAGGAACTAAAGAAGATGGGATAATTACATGTCAGATACTTTGGTATATTTA
>NW_004524612.1:4707-7388 GCF_000260255.1 Octodon degus | reverse complement strand
ATTCATTTCTATTGTTGTAGTTTATTGTTGATAAACTACACATGGTTTATCTGTCTTCTTAACAGCTAAAAGACATTAGGGTTAATTCTAAATTTCAGGAATGGATAGAACTCACTTATATACCACTTTTGGGCAGGGTTTTGAGAATTTAAAATTTTATTTCAATTTGGTAAATATTTGAGCAGAACTATAGATTTACACAGTGCATATGTAACATTGTAAATACTAAAAACACTATGTAAGTCGATTTTATTTCAGAATACATTCTACTGGATGTGTAGTGTTATCATATTTTGGGTTTTGTATGCAATTCCTGATAGCTGGTGATGATTAGCTCCATGTCCTATTCTTTTGGCCAACGGCGCATCTATTTATTTATTTATTTACATTTATTTGATACAGGGTCTCTCTACTCAGTTCTGACTTATAGTGATCATCCTGTCTCTGCCTCCCCAGCGCTGGGATTACAGGCGTATGCCACCATGCCTGGTTTTAGAGCTGACACGGTGCATCTGGGGGTCTGTTGCCGGTACAATATGAGGTACTGGGGATTGAATTCAAGTCCTTGTGCTTGCCAGTCAGGTGCTATAGACTTCTGGGCTATCTCCCAGTCCAGCAATATACCATTTTCACTGCAGGGTCTATTCAAATATATGTACACATATTTCTGTTTGCCTATGCATACCCACATGATTTTCAGCATTGCTATCCATATGATAAATATTTTATGCTACTGTACAAGTTATACATGTGTATGCACATACACATTGTTTACATAGCAGCATAGACATACATGGAATCATAGGTTATAATTGATAAATATTTCTATTTAATTTTATGTTCATTGTATTTTTAAAATATTTCTTTCAGTGGAGCTTTCACTGGCATGCAGTACCACCATTTGAGAACTTATGTTGGCTCTGTACATCCTGCAGGACTCTGGAAAGCTGTGACCTGTGGACCCCCACACATCGGTGGTGTGGCTCTCATGGCACAAATTCAACCATCTGAGAATGTAGGAGGGTGTGTTGGCATCCTGGTGAGTCCTGCCCACACCACCACCTGCACAGAAGCTTGTTGAGCACCAGCCAGTCACCCGCACCAACAGTGAGGACCTTGGTGAGCCCTACTCTGCCCATCTCACTGTAATGAAAATCTTGCAGACATGTTCCACCACTTTCCCAGCACTGCTGAATGGGGTGACCATTATGAGCTTCAAAAACCCAAAAAACAGGAGCATGAAGCAATCTCAAACCTCCAGTCTACCCAGAAGATGCCCAAGAGACAAGGACATAGGAGAATATGGTAAATACATAGCTGGAATTTATGAAATGATAGCAAATGAAGTACAGAAATAAGTCCATCAGCTACAGAAAAATTATCATGAGAAATAATCTCTCTGGTAAAAAGAAATGCCAATCATGAAAGAATTGCTCATCAGAGCTAAAGAAGACATGGATTGAAAAAAAATAGAGGAGAAAAGAAAAATGATGGAAACACTGAATAAGAGCATAGAAAAGAATTAGGATGATGCATTAAGCAGATTCAAACAGATATCTAGGAAATTAAGAATTCCACTGAAAGCTGGCAAAACCACTTCAATGAAACTGATGACAGACTCATAGACTTTTTAAAAAGTGGTACAGTTAATGAATGGAAAAGGAAAAATCTCTTAAACCTAACCAGGAATCAGGAATTAACAACTCAACAGCTAAAAATTTGATGTAGAACAAAACAATACAAGAATAAAATGTGTCAGTGAAACAGCAGGACTCAGTAAAAATAACAGAAAAAGTCTACTTGCAAAAGTAATTGAAGGTAATTTCTCAAACATGAGAAAAGTATCTGACATACAGCTATTTGAGGCATATGTAAATCCAAATAACCATAATCACAACAAACATACACTAGACACATAATAACCAAGATCCCAGAGATTCAACCAAAGAATAGAACATTAAACCTGTTAGAAAGAAGAAACAAATCACCTACAGTGAAAGTCTGTGAGAATCACTGTAGATTTCTCAACCCAAACCATCAAATCAAGAAGAGCTTGGAGTGAAGTATTTCAGGTACTGAAAGAAAATAACTGCCAACCCAGCTTAAAGTACACTGCAAAACTATCAGATTCAATGTTGAGATAAGATCTTTCCATGACAAAGAACAACAGAAGAAATTCACGACCACCAAACCAACCCTACAAAGAATATTGACACATACTCTAGAAAGAGACAGAAGTGATCACAGCTTCAAGAATAACAAAAAGGAACCACCAAACAGAGCAAGGGATTAAAAAGAGGAATAAAGTATGGAACCCACAGCAGCATAATAACATGGCAAAGATAAGCCAATATATATCTGTTAAAACCATCAATGTAAATGTCTTGAGTTTGCCAATCAAAAGAAATAGACAGGTAGCGTGGAATAAGAAAAAAAATAAATAATATGTTGCATTCAGTAACACATTTAATTCAAAAGGAAATTCACAGACTTAAAGCTAAAGGATAGAAAAAATACTTCATGCAACAGGAACACAGAGAAAAGCATATATAGCTATTCTGGTTGCTGACAATATCAACATCAAACACAAAATGATTTAAAGAGACAAAGAAGGTCACTACATACTTGTTTAGGCAAACTGCAAGAGCAAGAGTAATAATTATAAATACATACATTGGATA
>NW_004524612.1:3902-4607 GCF_000260255.1 Octodon degus | reverse complement strand
ACATACGAAAAATTTTAACAGACATGAAAAATCAAATTATCAATACTACAATTGTAATGGGGGGTCTTTACAATAATGCCACTGTTGCAAGCAGATAGATTCACTAGGCAAAAAATCAGCAAAGAAATAGCAGAACTAAACCAAACTTGTGCAGAAATGGACTTAGTATATCTTTGCAGAGTGCTGTTACAAAGATAGAATACACGTTCTTCTCAGATGCACATGGGATCTTCTCCAAAACAGGTCATACACTAGCAGAAAGAGCATGCTTAAGTAAATGCAAAGGAATTAAAATTACCCCATGTATACTGTGTGATTATAGTGTAATAAAACTGGAAATGATTGACAAAAGAAATCATAAAAAATCGTAAAACTATGGAAATTAAACAACAAATTCTTAAACAGAAAGTAGGCAGTAATTAAACTAAATAAGAAATTAAAACATGTTTACAATCAAATGACAAAGCAGATAAAATTTGCCAGAATCTGTGGGACACAATGAAAGCTGTATTAAGAGGAAAATTTAGAGAAGTGAATTTGAATATTAGGAAAACAGAACAAGCCCAAATAAATAATCTTATGCTGCACCTCAGTCTCTTAGAAAAAGAAGACTGTAAATCACAAAGCCCCAAAATGCAGGAAATTAAAGATTGAAAGGAAATTGCTACAATGAAGTTGTAGAAAACAATACAGAGCCACGGAGAT
>NW_004524612.1:2181-3392 GCF_000260255.1 Octodon degus | reverse complement strand
ACAAAATCTCAAACACCTAGTAAAAGGAAACAAAATTTAAATAATGAAAAACCTACCAACAAAGAAAAGGCAAGGTCCTGGTGGATTCACAGCTGAATTCTACAAGAAATGTAGAGAAGATTTGATGCCAACTTTTCCCCAACTATTTAATGAAATGAAAGGGGAAGCAATTCTCCCAAACTCATTCCTGGAGTCAAGTATTTCTCTGATCGCAAAACCAAGGAATGATAAAAATAGAAAAGAGAACTGCAGGCCTATCACCCTACATAACAGAGATGTAAAAATCTTCAGTAAAATACTAGCATAAAGAATGCAGCAAATCTTCAAGATTATTACACAACATGACCAACTGAGATTGAGTACCAGAATGCACAGATGCAAATGCAAAAGTGAAATAATACATCCAAAGACAAAAATCACATGCTCATCTCAATAGATTCAGAATAAGCTTTAGATAAAGTCCAACACTCATTCATGGTAAAAACCCTTCAGAAAATCAGAATAAATTTTCTGTATTTTAACCTGATAAACACCATCTAAGAGAAATCAAAATCCAGTTCACACTACATGGGCAAAACCTGAAAGCCTTCACTTTAAAATCTAGAACAAAAGAAGGATATCTTCTGTCTCCCCTCTTGTTCAATATAGTTATGGAAACATTAGCCAGAGCAATTACACAAGAGAGAGAAATAAAAAGAAATAATGACTGGAAAGTAAGAAGTGAGATTATCATTATTTGCAGAAGATGTGCTACTCTACGTAGAAGACATTAAAATCTCCAAGAGACTTATAGATTTAACATCAAATTTAGCAACACAGAATGATACAAATTGAACACTCAAAATTCATTAGCATTTTTACACAAATAACAAATGCACTAAGAGAGAAATTAGAGAAACTATACTTTCACAATAACTTCCAAAAACATAAAATATGTAGGAATGAATCTCACAAAGGAGGGCCCGGGAGTTAGCTCAGTAGAATAAATGCTTGCCTGGCAAATGCAGGGTCCTGAGTTCAATCCCTGGTACTGAAAAAAAAATCTCACAAAGGAAGTATAAGTTTTATACAATGAAAATTACAGTACTCTGAGAAAATATATTAAAGAGGATTTCAGAAAATGGAACTATATTCCTTGGTCCTGGATAGAAAGAACCAACATTGTGAAATAAGCAAACTTCTAAAAATTTTACACAGACTCAGTGCAATCC
>NW_004524612.1:0-745 GCF_000260255.1 Octodon degus | reverse complement strand
TGGAAGCATCCAATATGTCCATCAATTGAGGAATGGATAGAGAAGATGCATTATTTTTATGCAATGGAGTGCCACTCAGCTATAAAAAGGATAAGTTTGAGGTATTTATTGCTAAATAGATGCATCTAGAAACTATACCCTTAAGCAAAATGAAGCAAACCGGTCAGTGCAAACATTGATTATCTCTTTAGAGTTAGAACCTGAAAGAGAAAATAAAATCTGAAAGGTATATTAGAGTATGGAGAAAGGAAATGAACTTGTTCAAAAAGAAGGAATTACTGAATTGAGAAGGACAGGAGACAAAGTGAGAAAGAGATATATCTATGTTTGTAAGCAGGATGGTTTGGACAACTGTACTGTGGATTTCTGTTGGTCTATGGAAAGAAATAGTTAATCCTTAATTTGTGTTGTCTTCATTTTCAATTCTTTTTCATTTTTCTCTCTTCTTATCTTCTTATTTTTTCTTTCTTCTTCCAATTTTGCATGCATTATATCTGATAGTCTGAACAACTACTTTGAAGACAAACTATGTAATACAAATAAATACTGTGAAATTCACACTATTTTTGTTTAATGAAATTCTGTATCATTGTAATTGTTTTATTTTAATAGCACCTTGTACTCAAGTTACACATAGAAATTAAAAACATAGCTTCAGCAGAACTCCCTGCAAAGAGGCTGGAGGCAAGACCCACACAGCTGATTGAGGAGCAGAACATCTTGCCAGAGAGACACAAAGGGTTCA
>NW_004524611.1:16790200-16796472 GCF_000260255.1 Octodon degus | reverse complement strand
AAAAAAAAATAATCAGCACTGCTTCTGATGTAGGTGAAACAAGACCTTCAGGAATTACACCCATGAGATGCTGCCTTCAGGGTTTGAATGTACTTAGACCTATGCATACTACAAAGTATATGGGACTCTCACAAGTAATACCCAAATGTGTATTTTCAGTCATTTGAGAGAAATGCTCCTCTGCCAATGGACTTTTTTTTCCTCTCTGTTTCCTCTTCCTTAGACCATGAATCATCATTCTTGCCTTTATAGGACTCCATGTCTTGCAAATTCTGGGAATTCATCATCAACGAAAGAAAATGCACCCAGTGCATGAAGATGAAAGACAACATTCAAAGACAGATCAAACCTGAAGTTAACAATTAGTCTGGACTTAACCTGCATTCTTTGCATGGGATGCTTCACATCCTGAAGTTTCGCTGAGGATTCCAGCAATTTCTAAATCTTGGACAGAAGGATTTGTTTTTCTGTGTGAAAACCAGCTAATGTGTCCAATAATTATTTTTTATTGGCTCTCCCCAGTCTTGAGCTTCTTTATTTCTCAACAAAGCCTCTTGGTCCGAAAGTTGCCTGCTCCTCCTATCAGATCTACTTGCTCAGGATGCAATCCCACATCTCAAAACCTCAAATACTCCTGCTGTGCTTCTTCACCAGTGGTCCTTTAGATTAATCCACCGTCATATACTGATCCCAGAAGCAGAGACAACCATCCCAAAGTACCATACCATTTTGGAATGATATACAACTCTCAGTGCCACCTGATAGATATGCAGTCCTACTTCCTGGTCTTCAGACTCCGAAGCCATAAAGACTCAGCTGAATTCCTTAGCTTACTACCCCCAAACCCAAAGGAGAATCCTAACTACTGCAGGCCGGGAAAGGTACAAATCTAACACAGGCCAAACTACAGTGATAGAAGTTTCTACTGGGCAATGAATTCAATAACTGGCATGGATCTGAAAGAATTCCTCACCAATATAAGATCTGAGGATTATAGTACCAGTAAATATAATTGGTAAGGACTAATATTTCTCTTTTGGCAGAAATAAGGAGCCAAAGTTTATTTTAAGAATATGTATGACAGAAGATAATAATTTTTATGTTATCTCTTTTCATTATTCATGTTTTTATTTTGGGTAGAAAAAGTAATTGAAAGAAATGCATACAAAATTATAGACTTGAAACAAAGTTTTAGATATGCCTTACTTTCCTTGAAATAGTTATATCTCCATGTAAAGTTACCTAGTACTAAATACAAAAAAAAGTTTTGTACCCTCTCACTTTGTATCTTTACTATTAAATTAAGTTTGTCGTAAATAGTTATTGTTGGGTCTTTTTTCTTTATCTTTGGGGGGGGGTCTTTTTTCTTTAAATCCATTTACAGTTCTGTATGGGTTTTTTTGGGTTTTTTTCTTGTTTTTGTTTGGGTTTTGTTTTGGTTTTGGTTTTGGTTTTGGTTTGGTTTGATTTGGTTTGGGTTTTTTTGGATTTTTGGTTTTTTGTTTTTTTGTAGTACCAGGGATTGAACTCAGGACCTTGTGCTTGCCAGGCAAGCTCTTATTCTACTGAGCTATCTCCTTGGCCCTTTTTTCTTTCTTTCTTTCTTTTTCACAAGTCTGTATCTCAGGGCTGAGGAGATGGCTCAGTAGAATAAGCATTTCCCTGGCAAGTGCAAGGGCCTGAGTTCAATCCCTGGTTCCTAAAAAAAAGTCACAAGTCTGTATATTTTAACTGAAGAATTTTATCCATTTACATTCAATGTTGCTATGGAGACTAAAATCATTACTGCCATTTTGTTTGCTAATCTTCTCCTAATTATTATTTTTGTATACTTTATTTATGAAGAAATAATACAGATCTTTGCAAATTAGAGACCCTTGAACTTAGATTTTTGTACTGTAGGAAACCATTTCAAGGAGAAAAAGTGTTTTAAATCTATTTTTTTAAGAATTTTATTGAAGGGACCTGGGGAGATGGCTCAGTGATATAAGCGCTTCCCTGGTAAGTGCAAGGGCCTGAGTTCAATCCCTGGTTTTGAAAGAAAAACAGAATTTTGAGAATCAAGTAGCAATGAGACAGTTTCAAAACCAATTAGTAGGACAGTTTCAATAATTAATACATTGCATATTGTTGCAATGTATTAGAACAAATCTTTTTATTCATTGAATTAAGAGAAAGTAGCTCTATATCTATCCTATTTTAAATATACAGATACAAAATGGTCATTCATTTGTATCACCTTTTTTTGTTTAGTTTTGTCAGAGAAGGGTATTCCATTGTCATTTAAATATTATAGGTGTGTGAGTTCAGCAAAATATTCCAATATAGTCCAGTTTCTAATTGTTTTAAATATCCTTTCTTCTTTCTTTCTTCTTTTGTATATCTCTGGTGGTTTATTGTATTAATAAGATTTGAGCCTTCTCTATTTCTTTTTTTTAATTTCTTTTATGTGTAAGATATTGTACTGGATTTAATTCTTTAACATGTTTTCATGAGGGTAGCCATCTTTCTTTTATTTCTGGATATAGGGCTTTTTTAAGGAACTTTTTTACTCCTGTTGAAAAAGCTTTTAATTCTTTCTTATGATGGATAGCCTTGCTAAGTATAACAGTCCTGGTGAGCAGTTATTTTCTTTCAGGTCTTAGAATTTGTCTTTTGGTGAAGTCATGTGGTTTCAACCACTCAGGAAATTGCAGTGCTTCCTTCCTCTGAGCCTCAGAGCTTTCACAGATGCCCTTCTGCCAAAGTCTCGGTTCTACATCCAACATCCCGCCAGTGATTTCCTTTCCAAAGTAAGGAGGGAAGTTGTGCCAATCCTGAATGATGTGGGCAAATCATTGCTGGAGGCCAAAGTCCACCGAAAAGTAAGATAAGACCCAGGGTATAGACTTTCTGATGTCTTTAAAGAAAGGTCAATCAATTTCTTGTTCATGGACTGCTCTTCTTAAAATAGATAGGAGCCATATCACTCACTTCCTTTGGGAAAGGAATGCATTCATAAGACTTAATGTTATATTGTTTCTTCATTCTCATATTAGTTTCTTAAAAGATGCAATCCAATCCTTTGCCTTCAAATCTCTTTACTAATAATTTTCTAAACATCTGAATTTTCTCCCATATGTCTTCATCCAGTAAGGTAGCAGCTTGATGACACTGCAAAGGGACTATCAGACAGTGCCCCTGAGAAAGAGATTACAAGTCTGGTAAACATAAATAAAGCTTAACACCTGTTGTAACAATAAGGTACTTGGGAAATTGAGAACTGTCATTTTTTCCTTTAGTGCAGCAAGACACTAGTGCTCAGCAATAATTTTTCACCCTCTGGCTCTGTTCCTCTTCCCCAAAATGTTTATTCTCTCTCAGCTTAAATGTCATTTTCATAAAAAGTTTGTTTTGACTTCCTGCTATTTCCTTTTTTTCAATTTTCACTAAATCATTTACGCTTCAATGATCATCATCAGAAAAGTATCTGACAGGTTTTCCTTCTGTGTCGAAGCCCTGTGTCTATCCCTCCTTCCTTTTTATTGACCCCAGAACTTCTGGTACCCTCACTGGCCACGCTCTTCCAGACTCATCTCTCCTGACAAGGATCACTTCTTGCCAGCTACACTCTCCTCTGCTCCTGTTATTTTTTCATAATATTTTTGTTACAGTTTTTTCCACTTTTCAAGTTGGGCTTTAAGTTGATCAGACAGTTTCCTGTTCCCCATCACCTCTGCCTTAATAATCTTACCACCCCCAACTTGTTCTCCTCATCAACACACAGGACACAGATTTTCTTTTTCAGTGTTAAACTGTTGCCATGACTCACTCTTCTTTTTTTACAGTTTCTTTTTGTTTTTTCCATAATTTTATTGAAAAACAAAGAGCAATGAGACAGTTTCAAATCAAACTGGTCGGGGGCCTGGTCCTAGCTCAGTCCTTTAAGTGGCTGCTTCCACAAAGCTGTCAGCCTCAGGTTCCTGGAGTTCGAACCTCACAACTCTCCCACTGGCCAAAAGTGCCCTGAAGGCATTCGAGGAAGAAAAAAAAATAAAACCCTTATTTCAAATCAAACTGGTAGGACAGTTTCAATAATTAACACATTGCATACTCTCTTCCTAGTGATTATTTGCTGCACAAGATGCAGACATGATATCCTATTTACAAACACTATTAGAACAAATCCCTCTGTTCATTAAGAGAATGTAATTATATATCTATCCTAACCATTTTGAGTACACAGATACAAAATGGACATTCATCTGTATCCCCTTTTTTGTTTAATTCTGGCATTTGAATATTATAGGTGTGTTAACTCAGAAAAATATTCTATAATATTCAAATAATGGAACTTAACAAAAAAAAGGGGGATACAGATAAATGTCCATTTTGTATCTGTGTATTCAAAATGGTTAGGATAGATATATAGTTACATCCTCTTAATGAATAGAGGGACTTGTTCTAACAGTGTTTGTAAATAAGTTATCATGTCTGCATCTTGTACAGCAATTAACCACTAGGAAGAATGTATGCAATGTGTTAATTATTGAATCTATCTTACCAATTTGGTTTGAAACTGTCTCATTGCTATTTGTTTCTCCATAAAATTATGGAAAAAAAAAGAAAAATATTCTAAAAGAGTCCAGTAGTCCATAATAGTATTGGGTCTTTCGCTTGACTGGCAGTGTCAGAAATTGTTCCCCTAAGTCCCCTAGAGCTCGACATAACAACATAGCATTACTTCTTTTTTTATATTTCTAAGCCGGATGGTTAAGACCAAGATAAAGCAAGAACTATGCAACAAGAGTTGTAGCTTTTGGATCTGATAAGGTCAGTCACATCCCCTCAGGATTTATACTGAGATCCTGTACCTCAGATTGTAGAACCTTTGTCAGTGTCAGCCATGTGGATGAGTCACGGCCATATCTTGGCCAATGTGCTCTCTGTGAAAGCCTGAGAGGATGTTTTCTCTCCATGTACTCTCCTTAGGCACATTCTACATCATTGATCACTTTCCTCTTTGCCCCCATAATCTCCTTGATCAGAAAATTTGGGACACTACTGAGTTACATGACATTACAGTACAATTTCTCATATGTCCTGAGTCTTAAGTGACCTTGGAAGGCTAGGGCCAAAATGTTGGCTTTCTTTGCAGCCCTCTTTTTTCTCTAATTTTGGTCTGCAAACTTAGGTTGTTAACCCTCCAGAAGAGAAGCTTATTGTTGTTACCATACAACCTAGGCTGTTGAGCTTAACCTCACTATCTGTTTGAATGCCATGACACACTCTTATCCCAACTTCCTAACTCACATTCTTCACTCACATGCACACAGAAATACCTATCCTATTGAACCACCCTTCAACAACGCAGAAGGGTGTACACCGATCATAACAATACAGCCTAATATTACCAAATGTCACCATGCTTTTTTCCACCACCACATTTTACCTTCTGGTTATTGTCCAGGCAGTTTTCTTTTACTCTTCTTACAAACTCTATGAAAAGTTCTGCAGAATCTTCTGCAACCATGAATATATTTAACATCTCAAATATTGGGATAAGAAATGAAACAAGAACTGAAAGGGAAAGGGAAAAAAATCTTTCTTGAAAATCCAGAAAATGCTTGCTCCGGTGACTGTGCTATGAACAGAATAATAACAGGCATCAGTGTCCACCAGGGACTCTTTCTTCTGGAACTTTCTCTTGGCATCCTCCAGCTGTAATACATAACATAGAGAGTCATGGTCATACTGAGAGCAGTGCCCCTCTCTATAACTTTAGAGAGACTATAGAAGCCTGAGTAAATTTCCTGAAACTTAAGGTTATTGTGAACTGTGATAGGCCAGGACATTGGCTCTTTGAAATCTCAGATTTCCAAATAAAGATACAACCAGCTATGTACTCGTATGCAGCATCACAGAAGGAATGTTTGTTACCTAGCAAAGGTAAACTCCCTCAAAATTTACCTGATTCTATACCAATCAGGAAACCCCTGCCCAGGATAAGGACCAGTTCCATTTTTAAAAACATGCTCAACTAATTTTGAGAGTGGCCCTTATCTGTACCTGCTGACCCATCTGTACACTACTATCTCAGCCATGAAACAGGTCTTGTTCAATTTTTGCCAGTTTTTTTTTTTTCTGTAACATTAGAGCATCACACTTTAACTAGGCAGAGTTTAGAGGTTTATTTTCAGTCTGTGAAAGACTAAAGTTCAAAGCAAATTTAATTTTGCTTAAGGGAACATTGTAAAGTAACAATTCTTGGTATTACATGCCTTTAAGATCCA
>NW_004524611.1:16786927-16789215 GCF_000260255.1 Octodon degus | reverse complement strand
GGCCATTGCTTGGCCAATGTGCTCTCTGTGAAAGCCTGAGAGAATGTTTTCTCTCCATGTGACTCTCCCTAGGCACACTCCTCATCATCAATCACCTTCCTCTTTGTCCCTATAATCTCCTTGATCAGAAAATTTGGGACACTACCAAGAGAACTTGGATTTTCTGTGTATACTTCCATCAGTGAAGTTAATTTTGTACACCACTTCTCCTGCAAACTGATCTATTTCCTTTCATTTGACTTAGATCAGCTGCAAGACCTAGAGAAGGATTGGGATGACTTGTGATTTCTCTCCCTAGACAGTGATCTCTCTCTTCTCCTATCTCCAGAAAGAGACCTGCTCTGGCTACAAGAGACACTTCTCCTTTGTGAAGATCTGGGATGAGATAGAGGACTCCTCCTATGATAATTATCTCAAGGGCAATGATCCCAAGAAGGAAGAGGGCCATGATTTCAACTTCTCTTTTCACCATTGGGTAGTCCCACTCTGACACAGCAGCCACATAATATTCTTCCATCTAGCTCCGGACAGCATCCACTGCATCTCAGGTATCCTCAAACTCAACAAAAGCAAAGCCAAGAGGGTTTCCAGCAACCCACACACTCCACAGTGGTCCATAATAGCCAAAAGCCCATTCCAGCTCAGTCTTATTGCCATTGTTGCCAAGACTCCTTACATAAACCTTATAGTCCAATGGGCAGGAATCATGATGCATCTCGAGATCCAGGCTTAGAAATTGGAGATTTAAAACCAGGTGTACCTAGTGGACCTTCTCGCTCCCCTCAAACTCAGCTCCTCTACACACACTCAGTGACCCAGCATCCACGAAAATGATTAGGAGCTGTTTTAACGGGCCTTAAGTTTTTGTGGCATCTTGAGCAAATCTTCTGAGTAGCCCATTAGCCTGCTAACTCCATCTTGATTATGGATGGTAAGTATCATGAAGCTGATAGCTAACATCCAAAGCTTTTGAGATATTCTGGGTAATTTTTGAGCAGAAGTTGAGTTCATTGTTACTTTGGAGACTGAGGGACCCTGAACCTTAGAACAATCTCATGAAAAAGGACTACTTCTCAGGCCTTTTTAGATTGGGTAAGAAAGGCTTTTATCCAACCTGAGTGGGGTTAATCAGGACTGAAAGGAAATAGTCATGTCAGCCTTCTAGCATACAGGTGAAATGAATCTATCAGCCTTTCCTTACATAACTGTCTTGATACTGTACTCTTGGTGACTGTAATTAGGTATTTTGAGGATTGGTCCTCAGACACACTATATGTCCTTTAACCACCTGTTGTGTCACTGTAGCTAGTCTTCTGAGGAAGGACTTGGTGACCAAAGTAAGGATTTTTTTCCCTTAGGTGACAAATATGGCTATTTTAAATTATTTTTATGCTAAGCATCATAGTAAAAAGAGAGGACCCTTAGAGTGACCCACAATTCTTAAGAATTTTGGGTCCATTCCTGGCTCCTGGCATGTAGAATTTTCTCATCGGAATAAGCCAGCGGGCTACTAGGCACCAAATGAGTGGCCACAAGAGGGAGCATTCGAGCTGCTGAGATGTAGCTGTTTTATTTCTTCACCGGTCTTCTCATTACAAACAGCAATAGGATCTATTTTTTGTGGGATCTCTGGGGACTAGCTTGTTAGGACAGACTTAAGTACCTGGCTTAGGTACTATTCAAAGGAATCAGCACGAAGGTGTGCGGATCTCTAAAGACTAGCCTGTCAAGACATACCTAGTACTCGGCCCACTCTTCAGAGGGACAGGCACAGAGAAAATAACAAGGTGAAGGAGCAAAATACAGTCTCAAGCCCCCAGTCTACTCAGAACAAATCAAGGAGACAGCAAAGAAGATATTGGAATTCATACACTTTAAATCTCTAAAATGATAGCAGGAGAAGTAAAGAAACTACTCCAGACAGGTATACAGGAAATCAGATGAGACATAAACATTCAGGTTAAAAAAAAATTTTTTTAAAACATAATGAAAGAATTGCTGAGCATATCTAAACAATACATCAATTAAAAAGGAGCACAAGGGGCCGGGGTGATTGGCTCAGTGGAATAAGCGCTTCCCTGGCAAGTGCAAGGGTCTGAGTTCAATCCCTGGTTCCGCAAAAAAATAAAAAATAAAAAATAAAAATAAAAAGGAGCACAAAAAGATAATAAAGATACAGATATAGAAATAGAAAATCTACGGGGCAAAGAAGATATCTCAGTAGAATAAGCACTTGCCTGGCAAGCACAAGGTCTTCAATTCAATCTCCGGTATTGCAAAAAAAAAAA
>NW_004524611.1:16783874-16786352 GCF_000260255.1 Octodon degus | reverse complement strand
GAAAGAAAGAAAGAAAGAAAGAAAGAAAGAAAGAAAGAAAGAAAGAAAGAAAGAAAAAATATAGAAGTAGAAATTGTAAAACAGAGACCCAGTCCTAGCCCAGGTCCGGTGAGTGTGTGGGAGAGCTTCCTGCTACCCTGCACCGGCGGGACCCACTACTGGTCCCAGCCCAGGCGCAGTGAGGGTGAGACCCTGTTCCACCCTCTTGAGACACACCCCACCACTCCGCATCACCTCGCAAACCCCGCACACCCAGTAGGAATTTCTGCCGTGTTCCGGGAACGCCCAGTCTCAGTCCTAGCACAGACACAGTGAGTGTGTGGGAGAGCTGTCTCTCCCCTCTACACCAACTTGTCCACTCCAGGCTCAGCTCAGGCCTGGCATACAGGCCTGGGGTGTAACCCTGCAGCTGCAATCCCTGAAAGTGTAGAGGATAGAACCACCCAACTTGTCCAGCAACAGAAAATCTTTCCAGAGGGGCACAACATGTTCACCCTCAAGGGCAGCAGCTGGAAGGAGCTGAGCACAGCAGCCAGACCAAAGCCGTGCACAGCTGGATAAATCCAAACTTTGGAGATCTGCGCCTGAACTTCCGTACATGCTAAGGTTATAACTACAACGAAGATCTACCAAAAAAGGTCAGAAGACAGTGCTACACAAAATGACAAGAAGGAACAAAATGCAACCTCAGAACCCAAGCCGAACCATAACAAGCACAGAGGACACTAACACAGAACAAACTGGGAATCACACAGCTGAAAGCAATGAATCAACGAATTCTGAAATAAAGAAACAGCTGCAGAAATGTATAGAGGAACTCAGATTGGAAATACAAAAAGAAATCCCTGAATTAATAGCATATACAATAAAGAATCAAATGCAGAAACATATGGAGGAATCCCAATACCCACCCAGAAAAAGTGTAGAGGACACTACCTCGGCTCAAATGCACGAATTAATGTTGTCGATAGAAAATAAGCAACAGCAGAAAGTTATAGAGGAACTCAGAGCACAATTCTTTTCTAAAATAAAAAAGGAATTCTAAGAACTCAGCATCTGAAGTAAAGAAGCAACTACAGAAACATAAGGAGGAAACCCAATTTGAAAAAAACACTGCAGTAAGAGAATTTATAACTGCTTCTAAAGAAGACATTGATTTAAAAAAAATAGAAGAGATTAGAAAAATGACGGATTCCCTGAATGAGCAATAAAGGAAAGAAATAGATCGCATGAAGCAGAGTCAAAGAGAAATAGAGGAAATTAAAATCTCAATCACAAGCTTGCAAAACCGTTTAAGTGAAAGTGAAGACAGAGTTTCAGATCTTGAAGACACTGGTGCAGCTAGTGAAAAGGTAAGAAAGGATCTCTTAAAAACAACAAGGATGCAGGAAAGAATGATCCATCACCTGCAAGACGATGCAAAGATGAAAAATCTGAGACTAATAAGCATCAGTGAGAAAGGAGGAGTAAATAAAAATAACATTAAAAATATGGGCAAAAGTAATAGCAGAAAATTTCCCAAATATGAGGAAACAACCTGACATTCAGGTAATCAAAGCATACAGAATGCCAATTAACATCAATCCAATGAAAAACACACCGAGACATATAATAGTCAACATACCAGAAATTTAGCACAAGAATAACATACTGAAAGCCACTAGAGAAAAGAAGCAGATCACATTCAAAGAAAAACCCATCAGAATTATGGCAGAATTCTCTTCACAAACCATGAAGGCAAGAAAAGCATGGAGCAGAGAACTTCAAGTCCTCTATGAAAACAAATTCCAGCCCAGACTACTATACCCTGCAAAACTCTCTATCAAGTTTGAAGGAGAAGTAAAATACTTTCTTGACAAAGAACAGCTAAAGAATTTCATGGTGACAAAGCCAACCCTACACAGGCTACTGAAAGATGTTCTAGAGAGGGACCAAAATGATCAGAACTCCACAAATTAGATCAGAAGCAACCAAGTAAATAGGGCAAGCAATTAAACACAGGACACAAAGGAGTAAACAACAACAGGTAAATACCATGTCAACTGTAAGTCAATACATCTCAATTCTAACCATCAATGTAAAGGGACTCAATTCACCAATTAGAGAAATAGACTGGAACAGTGAATTAGGAAACAAAATCCAACAATATGCTGTATACAAGAAACAAATTTAACTCATAAAGACATTCATAGGCTGAAAGTCAAAGGATGGAAGACAACACTACATGTCCCAGCACCTCAGAAAAAAGCTGGGGTAGCAATCCTATTCTCAGACAGCTTCAACTTCAAACCAACAATGATCAAGCAAAATAAAGAAGGCCACTATGTACTAGTTAGGGGAAAAATTCAAGAGGAAGAGGTAACATTCATAAATATTTAGGAACCAAACATGGGAGCACCCAACTATATAAAGCAAATCTTAATGGACATGAAAAATCTAATATCCAATACCACAATTTTAACAGGAGACCTTAACATA
>NW_004524611.1:16780318-16781494 GCF_000260255.1 Octodon degus | reverse complement strand
GTCATTTTGTGTAGTACTGTCTTCTGACCTTTGTTGTAGATCTTTGCTGTAGTTATAACCTTTGCACGTACTGAAGTTCAGGTGCAGCTCTACAAAGTTTGGACTTATCCAGCTGCATCTGGCGTAGGTCTGGCTGCTGTGCTCTGCTCCTTCCTGCTGCTGCCCTTGAGGGTGAACCTGTTGTGCCCCTGTGGCAAGATGTTCTGCTCCTGGACCAGCTGGTTGGATCTATCCTCTACACTCTCTGTAGGGATTGCAGCTGCAGGGTTACAATGCCGGCGTGTATGCCAGGCCTGAGCTGTGCCTGGAGGGAGCAAGGTGAAGTAGGGGGAAGAGGAAGCTCTCCCACACACTCACTGGACCTGGGCTAAGACTGGGTCCGGGGTTTCCCGGAACACTGCAAAATTCCGACTCCGCAGGTGGGGTGGAGGAGGTGCTGCAGAGTGGTGGTGCACTGCCCAAGTGTGTGGGAGAGGGTCCGGCCCATGCTGCACCTGGGCTGGGACTGGTCCCACTGGTGCAGAGTAGCAGGAAGCTCTCCACACACTCACCGGACCTGGGCTAGGACTCGGTCTCTATATGTTAATTATTGAAACTGTCCTATCAATTTGATTTGAAACTGTCTCATTGCTATTTGTTTCTCAGTAAAATTATGGGGGAAAAAAGGGATACAGATGATTATCCATTTTTTTCTGTTTATTCAAAATTTTTATAGTAGATACATAGTTATATTCCCTTAATGGATAGAGGAATTTGTTCTAATAGTGTTTGTAAATAGGATATCATGTCTGCATCTGTACAGCAAAGAACCACTAGGAAGCATGTGTGATTTGTTAATTAGTGAAACTGTCCTACCAATTTGGTTTGAAACTGTCTCATTGCTATTTGTTTCTCAACAAAATTATGGGGAAAATAACTTAGCAGTACAATTACTCAAATTATCTTGCATATACACATAAATATCCTTTTCCCTTCTTTCTTTTGTCATTTTCCTTATCCAAGTTTTTCCTTCTCATTGAACAAATTTTTTCCCTTCCACGGTATTTATTGTACCTTTCAAATTGTATTTACTTTTTCAGATTCTTACACTAGCAAGACAATACAATGCTTGCACTTGTGGATCACATAATCTCTTTTTTTTTCTCATTAAACTTTGTTTTAATAGGTCTCAAAATT
>NW_004524611.1:16773307-16778242 GCF_000260255.1 Octodon degus | reverse complement strand
ATTTGTTACTGTATGTGTTTGTGTGCATGTATGGAGCTCTGCCAATCACTGACTAAAATAAAAGAATCAGCCAAGAACATAAGATAAAGGGGAAAAAAGCCAAATTACACTCGATTGTCATTGATCTTCTCATTCTCTAAAAGATGCCCCCACCTAAAAGATTAGCCAAAAATAACTGACTTCAGGCTCTTGTGCTCCCACTGCTAGAGAGAATACTTGATAAAGTCCCCCAAATTCAGTGTTTCTTAGAGATTTAAGCTATAGTTTCTCCAAGTTATTTTATTCATTTGTGTTGATGCCAACATTTCTACTCCTCTAGTGCCTCTAGGAGTTCTGCCCCATCAAGAGAGCAGTATCCTCCCACTTCCTTCTAACTCCTATGTGAATATCTTTCATTTCATCACTGACTTACACTGTCCCTTACTCATGTATAAAGAGAGATTAAAATAACCTATTGAACAGATACAATGAAACTTATAAAGTAATTGATAGATAGATGTAGTTATAAACATATCTGTAATCTATGTCGTAAAAATTTGTGGACTAGATTCATAATCTTGGCATTATTCTAGTAAGATGAAATAATTTTAAATACATCTGTCTTCATAGGTATTGCACCCAGGAACCCTACTTTAACCTTCTGAAGGAACGTAACACACCATTCTCAAAGAGATTCTAGTGTTGAATAGAATGATAATGAAACAATTCAATTAACTCTAAAATATAATCAGATGGAAAATGTGTGGCCACAATACTCTAAACTCCTAGAATTCCATTAAAAGATTAATATCAGGTTTATGTATTTTATTTTTATGTCATCATAAATGTCTATTGTTCATAAATATGGAATTGAGATTGAAGTCAAATATGACACAGGAGAATCTTCTCCTATTGAGAGTGAAAAATACCTGCTCTCCTTACCTGCCCTATATTACCTGAAATTAACCACCTACCACATTAAGGAACTCATCTGTTAGATTCTTTGGATTCATTTTCCCATGCTGAAATTTAAAGATAATGCTATTTAAAATTTAAGATGATCTGGAGTCTCTTGCCTTTTAAATACCAATGTTAGTCTCCCAAAGAAAGAAAAGAAAGGTGAAGGAATATCAAAACATATGCTAGCCTATCTACACTCTAAGGAGTCCCTCATTTAGTGTTCAATAGTTCTACATATTATAGAGGGGTGAAACTAACTTTTTTAAAAAGGAGAGTTTCACAGAAGAATAACTGAAGAGGGGGAAGAAGGGCTTCTAAGCCTACCACAAGGTCTGGGAAGCATTTGTGTATCTGGTATTGGGAATGTGAGTAGGGAGCAGTCATCACTTGTGTCTATAAGGGATAATCCTCCTCTATATCTCTTGTAGAAGACAAAGATAACAACACAAAAGCTCGTGCATACTCATAATTACTCCAGAACATTATGAGCATTTAAGGACATAGCCAAATGCACATAGTGGCAAGCAGTGGTAGATAAGCTACCTGTATTGAGTTCTGGTTCATTATGCTAAATCCAAACTTAGACCTATTCAGAAGATTATCCGTAGAACCAGATTAAGTCATTAAACCCACCTAGTCACAGACATTTGAAGTTTGAGAGAAGAAACATGCTTGTTAGGTTTTAGTAATGCCCAACATTTTAAAAAGTGGTCCTTCATTTCCTGTTTTGACCTTACAGAAAAATAAGGGAAAGGGTGGCCTGATTTGTACCCTAAATCCTAGCTCCTAGAGAAAATTGGCCCTAACAGTACTCACAGATACATGAGTACCAGTCTCGTACACAGGAGAACCCAGGTTTCCACGGAAAAGTTTGGCATCAGGTCCATTGCCAGTTTTCTTCCCAATTCTCTCCTCTAAGTTTCCCTCGCAATTAAGTTGGTGGCACTTTGCAGCTCTGCACCTGCAAAGCTCCCCTTTCTCATCTGGGTGTGATTCAGTGAGGCCAATTTGAAATATTTATGGACAGGAAAAGAGGTGGGACTAGATTTGAGCCACTGACAAAGCCACCTGTGCTCTGCCCAGGCTTGCAGGAAGCAGATTCCTTCTCTAGCTAGGCAGTTTGAAAATAGTCACAAATGACATTATTTAGGTTATGGACTTCACATATTTTTGAAGATCAATAAAAGACATAATCCATGTTATCATCATGGTTAATGAGTATAGCTTAGCTTAGAAATTTAAGCAAAGCCATTTACATTAAACTAACCTGTCAGTCCTTGTCTTTAGAGCTGCCTTAATATTGAAATAACTTCAAATATAGATGACTATTCCAAAAAGAATTTATAGAGTGGTTGGTTGATTTGAAGTTGGATTAGTGATACATCTCTTCACTTCTTTTCCCTGTGAGCATGTGATGACCATTCCATATTCCTGGATCATGAATACAGAGATTTGGCTATATCTCACATGCCTTTTTGTAACAGCCAGACAATCTTCCAGGATTCTGCTAGCAGGAGGTGCTGAAAGATAGTATATGAACAAGACAGAAGTAATGGCTACACTGAGAAGTATCCATTCCTGCTGCTTCTTGTGCAGCCCTCAAGACAGCTGTAATAGGCAGCAAGATTCTTGACTAAAGACAGTCTTACATTCTCTGAAAAGATTATATGAGGGAAATCAGTGAGTTTGAAGGGACAGAAGAAAAGAGCAGCCAGCATGCCCAAGTATACTCCAACAACCCATCAAATAACAAAAACACAAAATCTACTGGAGGATAAAGTAGGTAGGAAACTTGAAGACAGGTGTATTTATATAGGGAGCTGCAGAACCTGGAAAATCAGTCAAAGGTGTGTAGGCAGGACTAGGCCTCAGTGCCTAAAGCAAACAAGCTTCCTCAGTCCTGAGATAAGTATTCTGACTGGTTAATGTCAGCTACTAGTCACTAGGCAACCTTGTGTCACATGTTACTAACTTTACAAAGGTATAAATAAATGTAAGTTTCATTGTGCTGGTGTAAGAGTCTTGCCTATCAGGCAGACTGGTGACCACCTAGCCCAGCTTTTGTCTTCTTGTCTATCTTTCTCATTCCTGCTGCCATGTCTCCCTAGGAAGAACTGTTCACAGTGAGACCAATGAATCCCTACATAGGTAAAGAGTTCATGAACAAAAGATGAACTACACAAGAAATACTTCCAAGAATCAACAACTGGGATCTTATCTTTTTGAAAAGCTTCTGCATAGCAGAAGAAATCATCAACAGGGTACAAAGAAAAACCCACAAATTGTGGGAAAAAATTTAGCTGACTGTCCTTCAGACAAAGGACTTTTATCTAGGTCATATAAAGAATTTTAAAAAGTCAGGCCCCCAAAATTCAAAGACCCTATCCAAATATGGGCATCTGAGATGAATATATACTTCTCAAATAAAGAAATACAATTGGCAAATAAATATACGAAAAGATGTTCATCATCATTGGCCATTAAATATCATTAGTTATTCATTTGAGAAATGCAAATTAAAATACCACTGACATTCCATCTCACCCCAGAAAGAATGACTATCATCAAGAAATCAACCTATAATAAATGCTCGAGGGGCTGTGGGGAAAAAGGAACACTTCTCCACTGTTGGTGAGAATGTACACTGCTAAAACTACTATAGAAATCAGTGTGGAGATTCCTGAACAAATGAGGATTAGAAGTCCCATTAATCCAGCTATTCCCTTCCTGGGTACTTTTCCAGAAGAACTGAAAACATCGTACCACAACAACATATGTGCACCCGTGTTTAATAGCAAAATTTGTCATAGCTACACCTTGGAAACAACCAAAATACCCATCAACTGAGGAATGAAAAAAAAAAAAGACGTGGTATTTCTACACAATGAAATATTATTCAGCCACAAAAAAAGATGAACAGAATACTTTTATAGGTAAATGGATGCAAATAGAGACCAGACTCATAAGTGAAATAAATCACACCTGCATGTGTAAACATCATATCATCTAACTCGTACAAGAACCTGAGAGAGTAAATAAAATCTGAAAAATACAACAGATACGGTGAAAGGGAAAGCAAATGTTCAAAGGAAAGGAATATCTTTGGTGAAGGAAAGGAGAAAAAAAGAAGGGAAAAAGAAGTATATATGTATATACCAGTATGGCTCAGAAAATTGTACTGCTGATTTCTACTGGTACATTGAGAGACCAGTTAATTTTTAAATTTTTTTCTCTTTCCTTTTTAATTTTTATAATTTTGGACCAATTTTGCATGCTTATATCTGGTAATCAGAACAATTAATTTGAAGACAACATTATGCAATATAACAACCAGTGTTGAATTCTATTGTTTTATTTAATGAAATCCTTTATTGTTTCTAATATTTTTTCGCTATTTTTTCTTTAAAATAAAAACAGATAGATGATGCTCTAAATACTTCAGACCTGTCAAAATCAGAAATATTTGAGTTTCCAGGAAAGCAGAAAGTGAAGAAGTAAAACAATCTGCAATTATTAGCAACTTCTAGAAGACCATAAGCTGTGGGGAAGACAGCCTGGTCACCATTGCTGTCTTAGTTCATCAGGCACTGCTATCCTAATCATTTGAGATGTATCTTCCTATGACAAGGATTTCCAAGGTGTCACAACTGACACTGAACTAGCATCTTTTCCCTCATTTTTGTACTGTGCTGGCAAAAAGTTATCCTCCATATGTGACTCATATACAGGCTCTTCTTGAGCTAATTCGTCTCAGTCTTGGTTGCCTATCTATAAAATGGTACCAATGATTATGTCTCTCCAGTCTAAAGGAGGCCAGAGTAGACCATGTAGTGTCCTGCAGTGAACTGTGGGCCTACACTCTGGCTCCTGATACCTTTGACTAGAAAGAACAATGGACCCAACCAGCAGGTGTCCCTTGGCTATTCCTCAGAGAGGGAAAAAGGATAGAGCAACCCCAATTTGCATAATGTATTTTTTGTACCAAGAAGTTACATG
>NW_004524611.1:16771548-16772482 GCF_000260255.1 Octodon degus | reverse complement strand
TAAATAAATAAATAAATAAATAAATAAAATACATTTTAAAAAAAGAAAAGAAAAGAAACTACAGAAGTACCTGTGTCGTTGGCCACCAAATTACTGCCCACTCATAACCATGACCTCAGTTCTTCTCACTAATGTATCACTGCCTTCCAGTCACCTGTGTCTTCTGTCATTATCTAATTTTATAAATATCCTTCTACTTTGTAATAGTATTTTTATCATAGTTTTATTTCCTCCCCATTCACAATTATTTAATATTTCAATTTTATCTTCTGAAAGAAAAATTCTCTCATTCCCAATTCTCCTCATTCCCAATTCCCACATATCTTTACTCATATAACGACTGGGTTTTATTCATTTCTAGATAGCTAACTATGTTATTACTGTAAAATTCCTTTCTCGTTAGTGGAGGTAGCCACAGTTAGTCTATATTTTCTAAATAAATTAATACTCGGTTTGTCTTAGTGTTTCTACTATAATTATAGACATCTTTTCTAGGGTAAATTATGGTACTAATTGTTTCTTATGATATATCAATATCCAGTTTGTCCTGGTTGATGTCATGGATGCTGATCTACTTGCCATTTCCAAGGTCACATAGTTGTTGCTATTATTAGGTTTTCTCTGCATGCCAATATCTGGATTTCTTTTGTGTTATTAGCTATAGTCCTGTCCATTCCAGGAGAACTGGGTGCTGGGACAATTACACGGCATCCCCCTCCCAAACTGACAGAATGGTCAGATCTTGGGACGGGGCTGGGAGATAGCTCAGCAGCATAAGAAACTGCCTAGCAAGCACAAGGACTTGGGTTGGATCTCTGGTACCACATGTCGTGCCAGGCCTGGAGCCCCAGCCGTGCTGTAGTAGCCATAGAAACAGGCATGGTGGCACATGCCTGTAATCCCAGCACTGGGGAGCCTGAGGCAAGAGGATCAC
>NW_004524611.1:16760371-16762439 GCF_000260255.1 Octodon degus | reverse complement strand
GCTGCGCCTGGGCTGGGACTGGTCCCGCCGGCGCAGGGTAGCAGGAAACTCTCCGCACACTCCTGCTGAATTTTTAAATCAGCTCAATAAATCTTCTGTTACAACTTTTGGTCTTCTATGTGAAATATATAAACATCTGCAAACAGAGCTAATTTAACTTCTTCCTTTCCTATTCAGAATATTTCTTTTCTAGCTCATTCTCTTGTCTGATAGTGTTAAGTTTGGGTATTATATTGAACAGGAGTGGTGAGGGTGGACCCCTTGTGTCAGTACCGACTGTAAGAGCAATGCTGGGATCCAGGGTACTAAGATTAAGGGTCAGTGATTACTGAATCAGTCCTTGGATTGGTTTGGCAGCAACCTAATCCCAGTAGCCTAGCTAGAATACAAAAGGGACAGAAAAGCTGCTAAGGTCCCTCGTTTACTTTGCTACTTCCTAGCTGCCATGAACTGCTTCTCCTGTGTCATCCTCACATGCCATGCCACCCTGCTGTGGAGCCAGTCAACTGTGGACTGAAACCTCTGTGAACTGGGAGCCAAATAAACCTTTTCTCGGAGCCAGCCACATAGATCAGTGGATTAAAGCACCTGCTTAGGCAGATGCAGGGTCTGGGGATCAATACTTGGCCTGCCATGCTGGCCCCACCCCCAGGAAGTGCTGAGACTGGGTGGCGTGGTGGCGCACTCCTATAATCACAGCATTTGGGAAGCTGGAAACAGAAGAATCACTATGAGTCCAACCTGTGTAGTGAAACCCTGTAGGCCCTGTAGACCATGCACTAAATACAATAAATAAATTAAATAAACCTTTTGTCCCTTAACTTTGTATCTCAGGTATTTTGTCTCAACATTTCAACAAAGGAACTAAGAGTCCAATTAATAACTTAAAAGAAACATTCATTTTAGAAACCTTATGAACAACCATTGGTAATAGGAAACCTAATGTAAGATATTAAAATACTGTAGCATTTAGACTAATCTTAATAGTTTATATAAAAAAGAGAAAGAGAAAGGGAGAGGAAAATATGTAAGGGAAAAGAGTAAAGAGATAGGGGAGGATGTCAGGGGAAAACAACAAGTGTAAAAAGCACAGGCTGAGATTGTAGATTTGGAGATAAAAGGTAGGAAGATTGTATCCAATGGTAAAACTAACAACAAAGCAGAGTTCTATAATGCCAAGAAAAATATTGGAAGTGGATATATGCAACTTAACTACATGGAATGTCTTACAACAACATCAGAAACTTTATATACATAACTATAACCATGCACACATATAGAAAATATCTCCCACTCAAAAAAATAAAGCAAGATAAAGAAGAAAAAAATTTAAACATCAAACACACATGCACACACACACACATGCGCATGCGAGTGCACACACACACACACACACACACACACAGCACACAATGCCCACCTGGCAAAGGCAAGGTCCTGAGTTCGATTGCCAGTACCAAAGGCATACAAAGGACACTGTACTTGAAAGCTTGTGGCATTCTCAGAATGCTGTCAGAGTGCCAGAGCTCTTCCCACTGATGGAGAACAGCCTCAGATTCCTGGTGGAGCTTCTGTTACAAGCTCTGATATTTGCTCCACTCCCTACATGGCTCTCAGCCTCCATTTATAATTGAGATTAGACTTTTTCCAGCCCACAGTTTGGATGTTCCCCAGTAGTCAGACAGAGGCAGCATCCTCTCCCCTACATATCATTCTGATGGTTTTCTTTGCCCCCTTTCCTCCAAGGTAAAAATCAATACTTCACCTGATCCTGGTTTTGGTTTCTGGAAGCAGCAGGAAATAAACTCCAAGGGGCTGATCTAGATTGTTTTCTCCACCTTCAGTGATTGCATGTGCAGTTGCCAACAAAGGGTCTCCTTACAGCCTATAGTCTCAGTGGCATTTAGGCCACATGGCGAGAGCCTATATTGCCTTTTTTTTCTCTGTATTTTAGGGAAGGGTCTACAGGGTGTTCAGGATCTCACTGCTACATTGGACTCATAGTGATCTGCCTGTTTACAGCCTCCCAAGAGCTGGGATTACAAGTGCACGCCACCACAGCCAGTCT
>NW_004524611.1:16756552-16760271 GCF_000260255.1 Octodon degus | reverse complement strand
ATCTCACTGCTACATTGGACTCATAGTGATCTGCCTGTTTACAGCCTCCCAAGAGCTGGGATTACAAGTGCACGCCACCACAGCCAGTCTCAATTGCCATCTCAGCGCTCCCTGGGGGCAGGGCCGGCATAACAGGCCCAGGGATCAAACCCTGGTCCCTGCACCTGCTTGCAGGTGCTTTAATCCGCTGAGCTATTTGGCCAGCCCTGATGCTTCTGATACTAAGCAGCCCTGTTTGTTGAGTTTCATCTGGAGGGCTTCACCTTCAAGTTGGCTTCCCGTATTTGAGTTTTCATCATTACTCACTCCCGCCCTCCATATTAAAGCACCCACAGACTGTAGTAAACATCTTTTGAGTCCCTCATGAGTGCTGCTGTTCCTAGCCTGCCCTTCACAATGTACTTTTAGATAATAGGAATAAATGACAAAAAGGCTGTATTGAAGGCCAACCCCAAGATGGGAAATGGAACTTTCTTCATCATCCTGTGGGAAAATATTAAGCAAAATTCATTCCATAGAACTGAAATATTTCTTCAGAATAAGGAAGAGATTCCTAATATTTTAGACACTGAGTACTAGTTCTTAGAAGTCACAACACCAAGACTTACCTTTCAAGGTGTTCGTGCTTATGGTACACATAAAAGAAAACCTGGCTTGAGGCCCCTAGGTGATCTGCTACTTGTATTCAATTTTCTTCTGCTGTTTGGATTTGGAGGGGTCATTGTGTTCCTTTCTCTCCCTAAAAAGAACATTTCTACCATGTAAAAACCTGTACAAAGCTAGGTACCTTCTCCCTACTCAGCAGAGGCTAGGTAATGGGGATAAACACTACTTGAGCACTTCACGTAGTGCCAGCCAGTACATATTTGCTAACTAGACAACTAGAAAGCACTACTCGACAGTATATTTGTGTCAGTTAAGAAACATGGTTTGATGAATGCAGTTTTACAACTGTGGAGACCTCCAAACTTATGTAGGACAGCATGTCTTTTGCTGTATAGTCTAGTAATTTGGTTCAGTAGGCTTTATGAAAAGAACCCTGAACTGATCTCAAGAAGAAGAGTAGGAGAGAATACAACATTGCTTTCTCCAATCCTCACCAGTGGGAAACTGAAGGAGGTATTAAATTCAGAAGACTTTTAATTGGGCACCAAAAAAAATGAATCTGGAGACATGTTAAGATATGATCAGTCCTTTGCCAAGAGTTAGTCTTTTTATTTTTTTTAATTTATTTATTTATTTATTTATTTATTTATTTATTTATTTATTTATTGTGTGTGTGTGGCCAGCTCAGCCCACCAGGGGGCGGGGCTGGCTGGCATGTGGTGCTGGGGGATTGAACCGTGGTCCCTGTGCTTTGCTAAGCTTGTTCTAAGTAGGTGCTTTAGACCACTAAGCTATCTCACCAGCCCAAGTTAGTCTTTTTTAAAAAGTTTTTGAGGGCCAGTGAGATAGCTCAGTGGACTAAGTGCTTGCTTATGTAAGCTCAGGAGCCAGGGTTCGATCCTTGGCACCACATGCCATACAGGCCTACCCCCCTCAGGTGCACTGAGCCAGTGATGGAGTCTGGGCATGGTGGTGCACACCTGTAATCCCAGCACTAGGGAGGCTGAAAACCGGAGGATCACTATGAATCCAAGCTGCATAGTGAGACCCTGCACACACACACACACACACACACACACACACACACACACAAAGCTTTTGTTTCCTGATATAGACATTATAATGTAAATTATAAATGTTGCTTCATTTGTTCATGTTGGAGGAGTCTATATTCTCTAAGACTCAATTCTCTTCAATTAACTATGTATAGCATTGTGTTGTGTGCTTATATGTTTCCTAACATTAATCAATACGCCAATGTGTTGGTCAGAAACCTGAGGTGGGAAGCAGGAAAAGGCAAGCCCATAACCTTGAAAGAGTAATAGTGTACCTGCTGGACTGCTGACATGTCCTGAGACCCTCCAACTACCTATTAGGGAGCCAACATTCCCACTATTGAGTTATTTTAGAAATCAGACAAAAGGAAGGGTGCAGTGTTACAATGATAGGAAACCAGTTAATAAAGCACCACTCCCAAGAGAAGGCAGGGGACTTGGGGTAAAGAGTCTTCTCCACTGTGTATAAGAGTCAAGATTATTTGAGCTACATCTTTGGATATTATAGACAATATAATACATAGTTTGGAAAAAACATTATTTCCAACTTTGCCAGTCCACAGTGGAGGAAATGATTAGATGTGCAGACACCTGCAGTGGACTGAGATATTATTCAAGACCCAGAAAGTTACAGTGTAGCACTTAGAATAACTTAAATGTCTTGATTATTTTAATGAGAATGTCAGAAAAAACACTAAATATTTAATTTTCACACAATTTTTCATCTTTTCAAACACAAAATACTGGGAGGTGTATAAGTAGGGTACCAATAGTATTTACTTGGTAAAGTGGATATTTTGAACTATGCAGCAATCATGAGTGAAAACTAACATTGTAGTGAGAAAAGAAGCAAGTGGTCTCTTAGTTATGGGATCTCAAAAGCCCACTCTGGAGAGCTTTGTTATAGTCTTTAAATAGGAATACTCTTGGCTCCACATTTTGTAGGAATGCTTTTGCCCTCAGGACCACTTCAGATCCCTGGTGTGAGGGAGGAGTAAATCTATCAGGAGCTTGAGGAGGCAGCAAAGAGAAGGAAGGATGGTTTCCTTCACAACTCAGGGTAGTATGTTGCTGTTGTGTAATATTCTAAAGAAGAGTGGGCCCTGGCCGTTGCTTCTGTGAAGTGTTGATTCCAGTATGCAAAAGGATGATAGGTTGGAAAAAAAATTTAATTCCTCTATTTTGGTCACTGCAGGATTACAGAAAGACTGTGGGGGTCAGAGTTGTCATGGTGGCCCTCTGTGTAATGTACCCCAGCTCATCGAGTGGCCTGGCGCCCAAGCATAAGTCACAGAGGGAATGTCTCCTAGTTGAGAGCTCTGATGACTTTTACACTTAAGTATGGAAAAAAATTCAAAGCTGCCCCATGTAATTGCTGCATATGCACTATGCTTTAGTTTTTACTTTCTTTTCCCTCTAGTACTCTCTATTACTTAGCCCAGCTTTTGGGGCATTAAATATTTCTTGGTTTCCAACTGATGTTACACATTTTTAAATACTGCCTAAGAGCCAGGCATGGTGGTAAAGATTCCAGCCTTGGACACCTTCAGTCATTCATGCCCTGGCCCACAGATGGTGCACACTACCCCAGTACAGGTAACTCTAATGTGTCCAAGGACAGTTCTCTAGAACTTGAAACAGCTCTGAGTTACAGGGTGCAAATATTCATGAAAAGGCAAAGAAACAAGAATTGGTTAGACAAGTTTTAAAAACATAAATAAATTGGGAGGAATTATTCTATATGTTCAGATTTGATATATGGCTACAATAATCAAGACTGTGGTACAGGCAAAGGGGTAGACACAGTGATCGAATGGACATAATTGAGAATGAGAAACAGACCATTTTACACATAGCCCCAGGGCTTAGCACACGCCACTGAAATTAAAAATAAAACAAAAGTCAAACAAGATATCACAAATTTAACTCATAAAGACATTCATAGGCTGAAAGTCAAAGAATGGAACAAAATACTACATACCCCAGCACCTCAGAAAAAAAGCAGGGGTAGCAACTCTATTCTCAGACAGTCTCAATTTCAAACCAACAATGATCAAG
>NW_004524611.1:16751226-16753597 GCF_000260255.1 Octodon degus | reverse complement strand
ACTTTTTCCTAGTTGTTTTCCTAGTCCATCAGAGATCAGAAAATTACACTCAAATGCCTGGATATCCAAGATGAGTAGGTTTCACCAGGGTATGTGCTATATCATTATTTTATATTTTTCCCTCTTTTGACTAAATATTCATACCAAGTGGGATACCAAAACAATTTAGGTTCCTTTAGTCCATGAATTCATGTCACAAATAGTTACTGACTACTTGTTCTGTGTCAGCCTCTTTTCTTGGCACTGATGAGAAAATACTGAACTAAGCAAGATTGCTGTCTGCATGGAACTTGCATTGTAGTAACGCAGACAAGAACTATAATATGAATAACATAATACTATGCAATACCTTACTGAGTAGTATTTCACAATAAAGCACAAGAATGGAAGAACGTAAAATTTTGCTATAGGGGAAGCATAAGCCACTGGGGAGGCACATTTGGTAAAGTTACATTTGAGAAGCGATCCAAAGGGAATGAGAGAGTGTCTAGCATTTACAAGGCTTGAACAGTAATATACGAAAAGATCAAGTGGAAGCTGGAATATTCAATAAATGATAGCTTAAATATCATATGATTTCTCTTACATGATAAATTCAAAATGGATGTAAGGCCCAAAATAAAAGATATATAATAGAAAACAGGAAGAAAAATAATTTGCAAAAGGGAAGGGGACCAAAAATTGTGGGGGATTAAAAAAAAAGAGAATTAAGATGTGTTGCATGCATGTGCCAACTCCCCATGATGAATGTAGTCATTATGTATGTGTTATGGTTTGTGTCTAAGTGTCCCCCCAAAGCCTCAAGCAGTCATGGGGCAGCTTCTGGAGTTTGTGATTGATTACTGCAGGTGTGGATGCTGCACCTGCCCTGGAGCAGGTAATTTGCATTATAATGCAAGGTGGGAAGAGAAGCTAGTGGCTTGAGCTGCTGCTACTCCTCCTTTTGCTCTTGGTCTTTGCCACCACCACCATGAAAGGTTGCTCTCTGCCATGCCAGGCTGCCTTGGAGCCAACTGAGTATGGACTGAAGTCTCCAGTAATTGTGAACTAAATAAACCTTCCTTCAATTTGAGTATTGGGTATTTGTCCCAACATCAAGAGAAGGGCAACTAAGACAGTGTGGAAAGCATGTACTAATAAAAATTTTTAAAGTGGAAAGGGGGTAGTCTACCATGGAGTGCATGCTCTCGCCTCCTACCCTTACTATGCCTTCTCACAAGACTTTCAGAATCAAAATGATACCTGGCCAAGAAGCAAAAGCAGAATCACCCCATTCCTCAGTGGATTCATATGAAGACAGGTACAACTCCAAGAGGAAACACTGGAGGAGGACCAAGCTAGGACAGGAAGGAGCTGCACAGGAGCTGCAACACATTGACCCTCTGGGAGGTCACAAGACAATATCCTCTTTGAATCATGGTCAAGACAATACTGAGTAAAGTTTTTAAAATAACCATTGCCTGGTTAGTGGAATATACTTAATCAGGAATCTTATTTTTTCTGTTATCAGTACTATTAAATCAATAAATTTTTGAAACCTTAAAAAAATTAAAAAAATAAAAGTGGAAAGGAGGCTCACATGAATGATAAGCATGGAGAAGAGCTGAACGAGGAGAAGGAAGGCCAAGGCATGTGGGGCCCACCAAGCTCTCATAAGTCCTTTGAGTGTTATTAAGGCATAATACAGGAAGACTGGAAATTAAATTTAAGGAGAATTAAATAATCTATGCTATGAAAGGCTTGTTCTAACTACTATGTGAATGGCATGAATATGAAAATGGATACTAATCAGGAGACTATCAAAGTAGTTCAAGAAAGAAATGATGATAACAATGACAGTATATATTCACTGTTTTAGGGATTTAAGGCTGTTACCCAAAAAATGCCATCAGCTGGGCAGCTAAAACAACAAAACTTTAATTTTTCCCAGTTTTGGAGAGTGTGAAGTCCAAATTCAAGTTACTAATAAATTCAGTGGTTGATGAAAGCCACTTGTTCATTGACAGCCATCGTCTCCCTCTGTGCTTACACAGAGGACAGAGCAAAAGAGCCCAGTGGGACCTGTTTGATGTGGGCACTAATGCCATAGAAGAACTCATGGCCCAATCTCTCCTTAAAGACTGCACTACCATACTGGGGGTTAAGATTTCTGCAAGAATTTGGGCGACCTGATCATTCAGTCCTTAGTCACTTTTGGAGTACATTTTGAAAAGTCAACACAATATGTAGACAGCAGAGAAAAAAGATTGATAATATTTGGGTTTCTGACCTAATAACTGGGTAATTTTGGCATAAGTTACTGAGAGGAGACTGGAAAGGACAAATGTGTTTGGCATGAATCTGGTTTGAGTTTTTCTTTCTTTTTCTTTTT
>NW_004524611.1:16749375-16750107 GCF_000260255.1 Octodon degus | reverse complement strand
AAATAAATAAATAAATAAAACTGTCAAGTAAAGAAAACTCTCAAAGAATTTTTCTGTAAAATTGTACCAGATTATAGGAATGTTTCTGCTTAAAATGAGACCTATAAAATTACGTCTATAAGATGATGGTGCTGATCAAATAGAATAGGAAAATTAAGGATTCAGGGCAGAGAAGGAATAATCTCAAGAGCAGGAGCATTAAGATCTGGTGCACAAGTAAAGAAGAAAACAGGTGTGAGAGTTCTCCACTGACCCAATGGCTGTGAGTACTGCTTGGTCCTGCCTGCAGAGAGTTATGATCTTGTCCTCCTTAGAGGCATTTTACTCTTGGCCTTTGCTCAGATTTGTTCTAGATAATTTCACATAGATGAGATACACGGCCATGGTCTCCAAGACTGTTTCTATAGTTCTTTAGACAGACTCCATCTTCCCAACATCCCCTCAATAAAATTGTTTTCTGCTTCAAACATTCGGAGTCCATTTCTCTTGCCCAGAAGTGACATTGACAGTTAAGACAGAATCACTGAAAACCTCATTCGACCCAGTAAACATATGAGGTTACTGAGGCCTAGGGGGATTAATTTGCCACAATATTAGCACCTCGGCTGGCCAGATAGCTCACTGGACTAAAGCGCCTGTTTAGACAGGTATAGGGACCGGGGTTCTATCCCTAGCATACTATGATGGCCCCAGCCCAGAGGTGCACTGAGATAGCAACTGAGACTGGGTGTG
>NW_004524611.1:16746822-16748020 GCF_000260255.1 Octodon degus | reverse complement strand
CCGGCGGGACCTACTGGTCCCAACCTGGGCGCAGCGCCGGTGACACCCTCTTTCACCCTTTTGGAATGCACCCCATCACTCCGTAGTACCCCCAGCCACACCGCCCACAGAGCAGGCATATCTGTCGTGTTCTGGGAACCCCGAGATCCAATCCTAGTCCAGGCCTGGTGAAAGTGTAGGAGAGATGCATCCTAGTCCCCTCCAGACTCAGCTCAGGACTGGCATACAGGCCTGGGATGAAACCCTGCAGCTGCAATCCCTGTAGAGAGTGTAGGGAACAAAAGAACAAAACCACCCAGCTAGTCCAGCAGCACAACATATTGCCAGAGGGGCACAACAGGTTCACCTACAAGGGCAGCAACAGGAAGGAACTGAGCACAGTAGCCACACCCAAGCCAGGCACAGCTGGATAAATCCAAACTTTGTAGATCTAAACGTGAACTTCAGTAGGTGTTAAGGCTATAACTGCAACAAGGATCTACAACAAAGGTCAGAAGACAGTGCTACACCAAATGACAACAAGAAGGAGCAAAACGTAATCTCAGAACCCAAGCCCACCCATAACAAGTGCAGAGGACAATAACACAGAACAAATTGGGAATCACACATCTGAAAGCAATGAATCAATGGCTTCTGAAATAAGGAAGTAGCTGCAGAAAGGTATAGAGGAACTCAGATTGGAAATGAGAAAATAAATCCCTGAATTAATAACATCTGTAGTAAAGAATCAAATGCAGAAATATAAGGAGGAAACCCAATGCCCACCCAAAACAAGTGCAGAGGACACTGGCTCAGCTCAAGTGTATGAATTAATAGCGTTGATAGTTAATAAACAACAGTAGAAAGTCATAGAGGAACTCAGAGCGGAATTCTTCTCTACTAGCTCAGCTCAAATGTACGAATTAATAGCATCAATAGTAAATAAGCAACAGCAGAAAGTTATAGAGGAACTCAGAGCAGAACTCTTTTCTGAAATAAAAAAAAGAATTCTCAGAACTCATAGCATCTGAAGTAAAAAATCAACTACAGAAACATAGGGAGGAAACCCAATATGAAAAACCCACTGCAGTAAAAGAATTTATAACTGCTTCTAAAGAAGACATTGATTTAAAAAAGTAGAAGAGATTAGAAAAATGACAGATTCCTTGAATGAGCAATACAGGAAAGAAATAGATCGCAAGAAGCAGAATCAAAGAGA
>NW_004524611.1:16716885-16723672 GCF_000260255.1 Octodon degus | reverse complement strand
TTCTAGATTCTTTTTTAGTCATGTGTTTATTTATTTTTATTTATTTATTTATTTATTTATTTGGTACAGGGTCTCACTACACAGCTCAAACTCATTGTGATTCTCCTCTCAGCCTCCCCGGTGCTGGGACTGATTTGCACAATCAAGCCCTGCTTCAGTGGCTTGCTTGGCACAGGACCCGCATGACATGCATTAGCAGAGATCAAACTTGGGTCCTTGCACTCACCAGGTAGGCGCTTAAACCACCGAGCTACCCCCTAGATTCAAGTAACTCTATCAGTATAAATTTTTATATAATCCATCTCTCCTTCAAAAATATTCTTTACCTCTCATATTTATCTAAATATGTAAGCAACATATTAATTTTATACTCAATAAACATCCCCAGGGCAGGGGCGGGGCCAGAGGCAGGCTCCTCTGGCAGGGCTGGGGCGGGGCAGCTTCCCAAGTTCGCCAAGTGGTGAGGAGTCGGGAAAAGCACTTCCTGGCCTGAGCCAGCGCCGGCCTCCCCTCCGCTGCAGTCCCCCGGGTCTGCCCTCCCTCCCTGTCCAGCCCGGGTCACCATGGCCAAGGCTTACGACCACCTCTTCAAACTGCTGCTTATCGGGGATTCGGGGGTGGGCAAGACGTGTCTGATCATTCCCTTTGCGGAGGACAACTTCAACAGCACGTACATCTCCACCACCGAAATTGATTTTAAGATCCGCACCGTGGACATAGAGGGGAAGAAGATCAAACTGCAAGTCTCGGACATGGCAGGCCAGGAGCGATTCAAGACGATAACCACTGCCTACTACCGTGGAGCCAAAGGCATCATCCTGATCTATGACATTACGGATGAGAAATCCTTTGAGAATATTCAGACCCGGATGAAGAGCATCAGAGATAATGCCTGGCCTGGGATGGAGCGCCTCCTGCTGGGCAACAAGTGTGACATGGAAGCCAAGAGAAAGGTGCAGAAGGAGCAGGCAGACAAGCTGGCTTGAGAGCACGGAATCTGGTTTTTCGAGACAAGCGCCAAATCCAGCACAAATGTGGATGAGGCTTTCAGTTCCCTGGCCCGGGACATCTTGCTCAAGTGGGGGACCTGGAGATTAGGAGATGGCAGCAAGGTCTCTAGTGGCGCCCTGCAGCCCAACGACAGGAAGAATGCAAGTGCTCCCTCGGTTGAGGCCCTGTCGCTGCCTACCAGCCCTGGAGGCCAAGCCCAGAGACACAGCGGGAGACACAGCAGGGACTCAGGATAGGTGCATAGGCAGGGAGAATATGGAGAAGAAAAGGAAGGGGAGAGAAGAGGTGAGGAAGGCAAGGGAAGGGAGGAGGGGGGAAGCATAAAGCACAAGAGAGATGGACGGGGCAGGACGGAGGGATGGGGGGCCTCAAGCCTCTAGGCCTCTAGGCCTCCACTATGCCTGGGTTTTCAGGACAAACCTAAATGTAAGCCCCTTGGTTTACTCTATTACTGGGGTTCAAAGGTCCATCAAGAGACCGGTTGGGCACCACTCTCTGAAGACTTATCACTTTGCACGGTCTTTCTCCTTATTAAAGGCCTCTGTTGGCACCAGAAAAAAAAATCCCCAGCTGGCATAATTTCCATATGGTTTTCTTAGTGAAAGTAATAATGAAAGGGGATCCTTGTATCTTTACCTTACATATTTTTCCCTTAGAATGTCACTGCCCTTTACATTCTTAATTTAACAGGACTTCTTTTTTTTTTTTTTTTTTTTTTCTGCATTTTAGGGAAGGGCCTACAGGGTGTCCAGGTCTCACTACTAGGTCAGACTTGCTGTGATTTTCCTGTTTACTGCCTCCCAAGTGCTGGGATTACAGGCGTGTGCCAACACGTCCAATTTCAATTGCCGTCTCAGCGCGCCCTGGGGGCGGGGCCAACACCAGGGTATTGAACCCCTACCCCTGCGCCTGTTTGCAGGCGCTTTAATCCGCTGAGCTATTTGGCCAGCCCTAACAGGATTCCTTTAAGTTCTTCCCTAATTCTCTAAATCTTACTAAAATGTACATATTCCATTTTAATTGAATGCCAGAGACCATGTTAGAATAGTGATTAATCATCTGATTCTTGCCATAGTCAGAGATCACCAGGGACCCGGATTCTCAAAAATCATAAAGGTCCTCCCAGATCAATTTGGTAAGCTTGCCTTCACCACACTACACACAGGCAGCCACACTTTCTGTCATTGTGTGGTAACATCCCTCTGAAGCACCCTCTTCACAGCCTTAGCTACATCCTTACTCCACAGAATGTAAATCTGAGGACTCAGAGTGGGAGTAATGATGCTATACAGTACAGACCAATTTTGTCTTTCAGTGGAATACACTGGGGGCTAGGCCTCATGCATGAGAAGACACACGCTCAAAGCCAGAGCAAAACCACAGTGAGGTGACAGCTTTGAAAGAAATGTCATTTTCCCCCCTTGATCACTTTGGCTGAGCTCTGGCTACAGTAGATACAGTAGTTATGTGAAACTTTTGTAGCATGAAGAAAAAAATGTAATTTTCCTATTTGTTGCCAAATCATCTAGTGGGAAACCTAACATTTCCTTGGAAATGAGCCTTCTTAATTTATTCAGGTATAACTTGGCACTCAGAAAAAGAAAACAAAACCACATTATTTTGTAGAGACTTTATGGGCAAGAAAGAACTATGAGGAAAGGGGATTCTGTCCAGAAGCATACATGTAGCACATTCTCCAACAGAAATACCTAAAGGACTCAAGAAAAGAAATATGATACTTACATTCAACTTATCCGCTGAATTACATTCTGTTGTAAACTTCCCTTTTCCTGCTACTCTTAAATCACCATTAAAACTCTATTGCTTTGCTGGGCAGTACTAAGAGCAATAAGCTGTAAAAGCAGAGACTTGGTCCTGCATTTAACTTGCTGCTGTGCCAAAGACCATGTACCAGAGACTATGAGAACTAAGCAGAAATTAGAGCTACCATGGTCAAAGGGACACAGCCATGAAATTGCAGTCACCTTTCCCACGATGTGGTTGAATAATTGAACAAATCTCATCCCGACATTAAGGGACTTTGGGTTATGTATACTTGTTTTCTCATAGTCAAAGTTTCTACAGCTACAGAACTGGGTAGCATGCTCAGGGTATAGGACTTTGAAGTTGCAGGGAGCACAGAACTTGGAGCCTAACAGATAAGCAGAGTAACTGAGATCTCATGGAAAGAACATTGTCTTTAGCCACAGGAACACCATTGGTAGTAAGCGGTATTTATTGAACATGGCAAGGGAGAGGCATGGTTTGTGGATGCTTCTGCTCAGTAACTCTTTTTTTTTTTTTCAGACCAGAAATTGAACTCAGGACCTTGCACTTGCCAGGCAGCTTCTTGTGCCCCTGAGCTATCTTTCTGGCCCTGCTCAGTGATTCTTGAACCAAGCCGATGAAAACTGTGATGAATTATCACCAGATAATTCTAGTGAGAAGGCATAATCAAGAATTCTTGAAGATAATGCTTTCAACTGCCTGGTCCACCATGGGCCTTGCACAGCCTTCACCAGCCTCTAATTTGTCCCCGATGTGAATCCTCACTCAATGGATGTTTTGAAGATGACCCAAACGTAAGGTTTTCTACAGATGAGCTGGGTATCTTTACGAGTCTGCCAAGTAGGGATCAGGCAAAAGCTGAGATATTTCCTACATGAGGAAATAAATAAATGGAAAGGCAGGAAGTGCAACACAGTGGTGCTCTCATCCTCATTCTCTGGAAGGAGCGGTCCAATGGACAGAGAAGGCACTGAGAGATGTGTTCTGGAGAGTGGTCAGACTACATCTGCCTGGAAAATGATTGTCTATTTTGTAACCTGTGTAAGCTACACTTCCCAGAAGGATGAGAGACCTACTCTGGGTGGAGATTACTGGACAGAGACATTAGGGCAGGAAGGGAAAGGGTGGTTAGGGTTCTTCTCACCTGCTTCTCAAAACTACTCTTTTGTTTCCACCACTGCCAAGTTATTGGTGGGTTCCTTCCTTTTTGTGGAGCTCTCTGAAGTTGAAAAGCAATTAAAAGAGGAAAGTCGGTGCTTCTGGATCTTCCACAATTTCACCAAACCCAGAAGCACAAGCTCCAAAAGAGTAAACAAAAGACACAGCCCACTAACCCCAAACATGGTCTTTAGAAAGATGGTCTTCTCTGAGGGACGGGACAGATTACAGGTTATGCTGCCAAGGCAAGGTTCTCGACGACAGGAAAAGGAACTGGGCACCTTGAACCCATAGAGATGGTACTGCCCCCCCAAGGCTGCCCCTTCAAGGACCACTCGAGCCCCTAATTGCACCACATAGGCCCAGAGGATCTTGCGGCTTCCAGCCCCTGAGTCGTCTCTACAGCCATCCCTTTTATGGATCAAGGTCTCTTCCTCCTTCACCTTTCCTGGTTCTTCCCAGTGTTCAATCACATGACACACAGTGAACCCCACATAGAGGACACTGGGTACAGCCATGAGGATGACTTGGAAGGCCCAGAATCGCAGTGGAGAAAGGGGGTGGGAAGCATCATAGCAGGCAGCTTTGCAGCCTGGCTGCTGGGTGTGACACACAAATTCACTCTGATCATCACTGTAGACCCCAGGTCCACTGGCAGCTAGCAGAGCAAGGCGGAATCCCAGGAGCACAGGAAGCAGGAAGCGCCCCACGGGGGTGGAGCACTGGCTCTCTTGAGCCAACAGGTGATTCAGGAACCTGATACACATCCTGTTAGGGAGCAGAGAAAAATGATCAGTGTGTGTTGCTAACTGCTCTTATGAGCGAACTCTAGGCCACCTTATCCCTGCTAGCCCAACGATCCATAAAGCCTTTTTCCCCCTTCTCCAAAGACCTGGTTGATCAAATATTATATTAGCTTCATTTTCTTAAAATGAATTACCTGAGGCAGTTAACTTTGTAAAGAAAAATGGTTTATTTAGCTCACAGTTTTGGAGGTTCAAAGTGTAAAGGGTATAGAACAGGCTCACAAAGTCACCCACTGAATACACCACTTCAAGGCTTGGACATCAAGCAAGAGCAAGGAACATATCTTGGAGCAAATGCTCTCATCTCCAGCCCCCTTGATCTCTCCTTCAAGAGCATGTTCTCAAAGCCTAAAGACCTCCTGTTAATCCCAACCTCTTAAAAGTCCACAGCACCTCCAAATAACTCACCCAGGAGACCTGACTCTTTGAAGAACACTCATTCTGACTATAGCAAATCTCAAGACAGTGCACCTACTTATTAGTTAATGGAGTAGTAGTGAATCGTGTAGGAGACTCTCAATCAGTATCTCTCTTTCCTTCTCCCCCTCTTTTCATCTCCTTGCTCCCACCTCCTGCCTCTCACTTCTGTATTGCCAAAATGAAGAAATTTCAGCAAAGAATCTCTTTGCCCTTTTTACCCTCTACCCCTCTTGCCCTTTCCCAAAGACTAACGTTAATAGTGCAGGATAGTACTTATTTCTGCCCTTATTTGTTGCTCCCCAGGTGATGGCTGCTACATCTGGTGGCACTGACAGTGTCACCTTAGCCAAATCATTGCTAATGCTGAGAACATCTATTCCATTGCTTTCTGCTCCTCTCCTTTGCCCCACACCCAGGTGCTCCCACCTTGGTGATAAGACTGAGATGTGGTTACATTTGCAGGTTCAGTGGGATTGGGATGAAATAAACAGGGAGAGATCAAGGGCACATTAGTCTGATACACTCTAGGCCTTACCAGCTTAGGATTGCAAAAACATATTGAAGGAAACATAGCAAAATTTGCCATCACTACATGCTCTTGTGTTTGAGGCTAAAACCAGAGATGATAGAATAGAAATTCAATTTTTTACTCCCTTTTGCCACGGTTTTCTGGGTGTATATCTACCTCACAGTGAGCGATGATCACAGTTCAAGACAAGTTTCAGAAATTCCTCAGTTCCACCACCAAAATTCCATCACTTTTCAAACCCAACTTTTCCATCTTTGTCTCTGTCCTAGCCAACAGCCTTCCGCAATGCCCAACAGCTATTTTTAACCATCTCTAAACCCAAACACAAATCCTTACTCACTTGGCTTTTCTTGATTTCAAAGACCAAGTGCTATGGTCTGAATGTCCTCCTAAAATCTATATGTTGGAACTTAATAACCAATAAGGTGGCATTAAGAGGTGGAGCCTTTAGATCATGAGGACAGACTCCATCAATAAGATTAATGCCATTATTAAAGAGGCTTGAGTGACTGAGGAGACAGCTCAGTGGTTCTAAATGCCTGCCTGGCCAGCACAAGGACCCAGGTTTGATCCCTGGTACCACATGCCATGCTGATCCCAGAATCCCAGATAGTCTGTGCTGGCTACTAAAAACTGGGTGTGTTGGTGCATGCCTGTAATCCCAGCACTGGGGAGGCTGAGACAGGAGGATCATCACAAGTCCAAGCTTCATAGTGAGACCTTGTACCAAATAAATAAAAGATATTTTTAAAGTGATGAGACCAAGATTCTTCAGCAAAGAGTCTCTTTGTCTTTTTTACCCTCTATCCCTCTCACCTTTTACCAAAGACTAACAGTGATAGTCTGCTAGTCTATTAAAAGGTTTTCAAGGGACCTTTATAAGGTAATTAATTGACAAGAGAAATGTGCCACTATCAGCTGTGATGGAATTACATTTTGAACCCCTAGAGGTCAGACTTCCCTCGGTTTCTATCTTTCCATTTCTTTCATATATATGATAAATATATCTCAGAAGCATATCAGCCCACTGAAATTCCTCCATAAAAATGAGTTAAACCAGCTATTCCTCTACTGG
>NW_004524611.1:16701646-16708515 GCF_000260255.1 Octodon degus | reverse complement strand
TTTTTTTTTTTTCAGTACTGAGGATTGAACTCAGGACCTTGCACTTGCTCAGGCAGGAGCTTATTCTATTGAGCTATCTCCCCGGCCCCTTAGAAGTCTTCTTTCATAAGAGTCTTTAGTTGCATTGTTATGGTTGGTCTGATATTCTGAATCAGTATAAAACATTTGTCTTTCATGGTCATTTGACATTAAGGAAGATCATGAAATCACACAATGTCTGATCCAGGGAATAAAGTGGATGAAGACACACCACAACATTTTTATGTGACAGCAATGATCATAAGCATGACAGGTTTAGCACATGCCTCTAATACCACTACTTGGGAGGCTAAGCCAGGAAGATCATGCATGAGTTTGAGGCTAGCCTGGACTACATAGTGAGACCCTGCCTCAAAAAAGAAAAAGAAATTAGCATAAACATTTAATCAATGAGCAGAGATCTAGAACTACAATAATTTTTAATTTTATTTAAATTTAATTTTATTTAAACTTTTGCATTTAAATTACGCAGAAGATACATTGCCATTATTCCCTCCATATATCCCCCTTGCTTCAAAAACATTTATCTCATTATTTTTTGGCAATTTGCCTTTTACTGTAGTAAGTGCATGACTTTTTCTTTTTATTTAACAATTCTTCATATCTTTGATCACCATTGTATGAAACATAAGCAAATATCATGCTTAGAGTCGGGTCCCATGACCAGGAAACCTCATTATATATACATAATTATTTCAAAACCAAGAGAAAAAGGTTTCTAAAGACTTGTGATTTCAGGCATTTCAGGTAAGGGATATTCAACCTATAGCTTACTTAAAAGGGGAGAGAATACGTGGTGAAGTAGCTGAGAAAAAGTAGCTTCTCAATAAACAGTGACTAGATCTCAGGTCAAGGGTGGTGCTAGAGCTCTACAGAGGATCAGAAGAAAAGGCAAGTGCCAGTACTGATTTTTGGCACATTAACATGTGAAACCACTCGTGTTTTGTGTAGGGCAGGTGCTGTCCTGTGGGATACGGTATTTTGCAGCACCAGCGCCCCTGGACTCTAACCACTAAACATCAGCAGCACATTTCTCTCTTCCTGTCCATATGGTGACAACCAAAAGTGTGTCCAGACACTGCTAAGTGTCCTATGTGATAAATTCACCCTGATTGGAAAACCACTACTTCAGGGTGGCACTGGTTTATCATAAAACTCTGCCATTCTTGACCCCAGTTACCAGCTCTGTAAGGCAAGTTATCTCCAGCAGAACTTCTCAAGGGCTTTTGTAACTTTCCTTTTCCTAACACCTCCCTAATTGGCCCATCTTCCAAGTAGGCCTCATGTCCTCCCTCAGTCTACCCCTATTGTGGGGTTACCCACAGCCCCATCCTACTGTACAATTCCACTGGGTCCCAGAATGCTGAAGGCATCTGCCCTGGCTCTCTTGCAGAGTAATTAGATAAGTGCTAACTTGATAAGTTTCAATTTCAATTTCAAATTCTTGTTCTTACCCTCATATTATTGCAAAGCATAAGCCCAGCACTTTCTAAACACATTCCCAGCATAACTAAGATTTAACAAGGGACAGGCCTGGCACATTCTGAGGGTTGAGAATTCAAGTACCTTACAGACTCTTTATCTCTAGATTCCACCCCTGCCCTCCTGACCGACCCCACAAGAGACACTCAGATGTTCTCTTAGGGGTTCTTAGGACTAAGCTCACCATAAAGCTCCTGGCTGAGAACTCTCTGGTTCAGAACCCCTATGTTTAATGCTAAGCACCTTTCCTTGCCCTGAGCTCCTGAAACTGTCACCAAATCAACACCTATTCAGCCCAAACCTGGGCCTCCTGAACAGTTCAGACATGTTCCAGACCCCAAAGCCTTAAGACAGACTGAAAGGAGTTTCCTATGCAAGAGTTCTTCCTCCTTTCTGCCTGCTTTCCCAGGACCCTGTGGGCTCCCATCTGGTCCAGCAGCAGTCTTCCTGTCTGTCTCACTCCCTGAGATTCACATCCTCCTCTTACAGACAAGGCAACAGCTTCACCCCACAGGTTCTACGGCCCCATGGCTGAACACCAAGGCCTTAGGTGCTGAGGCAGAAAAAGAAAGGGGAGCTGCTGCCCAGCTCCCTGGACGAGGCTCCCTTGAGTGACAATGTTCTGTTTCCAGCAGTAGAAGAGCAGTTTTCACATAAGTTTGTCTGGGAGTCAGCAGGATCTTTGTCAGGATCTTAGTGAAGTAACCTCTATGAGCTCATGAGTCGGGAGAGGAAAGGAAGCTTGGAGTTCGAGTGAATTTTCAAATATCTCAAAAAATTTTTTAAATTCCATCATGATTTTGATAAGAAATTTTTCCAAATGTCACACACTCTTTGGAAGAAAAATGTCAGAATTCTGTTGGTGGCAGAATCCATCCCAGAGAGTTAGGGGATGAGGGAACAAATGTCCAGAGTAGAGAGCAGGACCTGCCCAGGACTCACACTTGCTGCCCCCACCCTACCCAACGAGGCTTGGCTGACATTCTAAATGGCCCTATTCAAAGTGTAACCCTAAATATCAGCAGGAATGCAGAATCTTAGAACACTTCTCTGACTCCTGGATCATATCTAAATGGCATTAATACCACCAGCTGATTCAGGTGGTCAGATTGCGAAGCCTCCCTAGAGCCCAGTGAAGTCCCTGACACTATCACCGGCAGTCCCTGAGAAAACCTTGGCTTCCCACAGCCCATGTACTCACTTGCACTCACCTCGCAGCTCCAAGTAGAAGCACCAACCACAGAGGAAAGAGACAGAAAGCAGAGTCTTTAGGCTGGAGCCCACAGGGTCCCTGCTCTTGCCCTGGCCCTGCCTCCTACTGCCACCCCTTCTCTCTCCTCCCCTTTTCATTCCTGGCAGCCTCAATGCAGAGTTTAAAAAAAGCAACGGGAGAAGCACATGACAGCCCCTCTGTTAAGGCTCCAAATCTAAAGAATAACCCTCTATTGTTGAGGGTAAGAAATGTGTTCCTTAAGTGATCAGAGATGAAGATTCTCAAATCATCTAAAAACAGCAGATTTCCAACATAGGGCTTACATGCAACAGCAGATATAATTGACAGGGGTTTCAGTCACTATTAAATCCGTTACTTTTCCACCCAAAATACCAAAGCACAAGTTTACCCACAGAACTCCGTGTGTGTGTGTGTGTGTGTGTGTGTGTGTGTGTGTGCGTGCACACACACATGAATAGTATTTGTTTCATACTCACAATCAGCCCTGATACCAAATTTCACAGTGACCCCCAGGATAGCCTCTCTGTTTAGCTGAAGAAATAACAAATTCCCTCCTCACAGCAGGATGAAAATCTGCTCCACATCCCCTCAGGAACTCAGGCAATCAAGGCCATCTCCACCAGGCTCAGTAAGAATTGAGACACTTGCCTCCACACCCATCCCTGCACCCATCACTCCATCACTAGAGCCAGAATCCCTGCCCCCACCCCCAGAGCTGTGGCTGAGAATGGAAAGGTTTAAAGCTGGGCAGAAGAGTAACTCACAAGGCTAAGGGATGGTGGAGACTGTAACTGGCCTGCTCTGTTACTTGTGACAACTTCACGTCAATGTTGAACTCCTGGGGAAAAAAATAAAAATAAATAAAAATAAAAAATAAATGCAATGTCCATTGTTTTCTGTGTAAAAAAAAAATGTTGAACTCCGTGGAAGCAAACTGGCTAGAGGGAACCTAAGTTCCAGGCACTGCCCTTTGCTCAGGTATGATGTACTGATGTACTGTTCATCAATACAATACCATCCTCAAAGCCAGCACTAAATCAGACATCCATCACTCACAGTCCTGTTCCCTAATAGCCCTCCTTTTCCCAGATCATGTCCGGGACTCTGGTAGGTACCTTTTTGTCTAAGACTCTCCAAAAGATCTGTTTCAGTGATTGTGGTCCCTGCAGGGGTGAGGCTCCCCTGGCTCTAATTCTAATTCTCTGTTCTTCAGACATCAAGGTTAGGATCTTGAACACATTTCCAGCCCGCAGAGCTCCCTATGACATGGAAAGGGGGGCTAGACCAGATGACAATGAGAAGCTGCCACCTGCTCCAGGCGCCTTACCTCTGAATTTATTTCCCATGAATGGGAAATAAGCTTGTCTAGTTTTAAATCATTGAAATGTCTAATCTGCTACTCTTAGATCTTACCAGTCTACTCATAAAAATCACAAAAGAATGAGCCGGAGAGATAGCTTAGCTGCATAAGCATCTGCTGTCAAGTACAAGGTCAAGTTTGATACCCAGTACCCAAAAAAAAAAAAAATTACAAATACTTCTGAATCATTTCCAAACAGAGAAGCTCTGGTATGTAATTGCTGTGAATATACTACATTCTATTTTCAGAATACAGTAATATAAACACATTCATACACATATACACACATATGTTTATAAAGCATACATATGTTTATATCTCATGCCACTTAGATATTTCAAGATACATTCTTCCTTTCAAGTGTCTATGAAGAGGCAGAAAATAGCTCAGTGGATTAAAGCACCTGAAAGCAGGCTCAGGGACCTAGGGCTTAATCCCCGGGCCTGACTTGCAGGCCCCAGCCCCCCACCCCAGGGCACACTGAGATGGCGATTAAGACTGGGAATGGTGGTATGCACCTGTAATCCCAACACTTGGGAGGCTGTAAACAGGAGAATCACTATGAGTCCAATCTAGTAGTGAGACCCTGACACCCTGTAGACCCTTCCCTAAAAATACAAAACAAAAAAAGGAGGGGGGGTTGGTGCCGGGGAGATGGCTCAGTGGAATAAGCGCTTCCCTGGCAAGCTCAAGGGCCTGAGTTCGATCCCTGGTTCCACAAAAAAAAAAAAAAATTAAGTGTCCATGAAGAATAAATCACACTTCCACTAGGATAATCCTATTTTTCCCTGTATCTCCTGTGTCTTTCTTAATGAACATTCTTACATTTTTGTATAGATACAATAAATTTCATTTCTATACATTTAAAAATTATAAAACATTCTTCTTTGCCTTGTTTACTATAATCCATTAAAAAAACTATTGCCTATTCATTTGTGGTTTGCTTTTGCCTGGTAAAACTGATAAAACATTTTTATTTTATTTTCAAACTTTCAGGGGCTGGGGAGATGGCTCAGTGGATTAAGTGCTTCCCTGGCAAGCACAAAGGCCTGAGTTCAATCCCTGGTTCCACAAAAAAATAAATACATAAATTATTTTCAAACTTTTTTAAAACAGTGCAGGACCTCCTAGATAGCTCAGTGGACTAAAGGGCCTGCTTAGGCAGACACAAGGACTGGGATTCGATCTCCGGAGTGCTGTACCAGCCCTGTCCCCAGGGAGCACAGAAACAGAAACTGACACTGGGCATAGTGGCACACGCCTATAACCCCAGCCCTTGAGAGGCTAAAAAGAAAAGGATCACTACAAGTCTGATCTGTGTAGTGAGACCCTGTAGACCCTGTACTAAATACATAAAAACAAAAAACAGTGCTAAGGGGCAGAACCCAGGGTCTCTTGCCTGCTGGTACATCTAACCTATTTCTCAACCTTTTTTGAGACGTAGGTTGAGCACAAGACTTTTACTTTATAAATATAATCAGAATATATTTTTATTTTAATTGATAAGTATTATCATTATTTTATGGTAATCTCACTTTTATAGTTTCTGAAAATCTTGTACCATATGGTTTATGTGTTCATTGTTTCAGGCATGAGTTTCTGCTTTTTTTTTCTGTATTTTTTTTTCTTGCCTTGTTGCTTTTGTTTTTGTATCTTGGTTTCTTGAGACAGGGTCTGAGGTTTGTAATTCAGGCTGGCCTCAAACACCACCTTGGTGTTGGCATTATAGGCATGACCATCACACCCAGATTTAGGTATATTTCTTCTGAAAACTTAGAAAGCCTGTACTTTCATCTAATAAATACCATCTAAGCTGAACTTCACAGAATGCTTATTATAAGCAATGTTGAATTTACTAATTTTTTTCCTACCTCAATTTCTTCTCCCCACCCAATTAGCTGGCTGTAGTATTGGTAGTATTAGCTCACATGTCTATTACTTGATTGAGGCCCTTTATTTTGCTATTTACCTTACCCATTACCTCCTCTTTCCCTCCCCCCATAGTTTTCATTAGTCATATCAATTTTACAGAATTCACATCTTTTGGCTGGGCATAGTGGTTCATGCCTATAATCCCAGCTGCTTGTAAGGCCCAGACAGTAGGACTACAAGCCTGGGTAACTTTTTTTTTAATTTTATTGAAAAACAAGTATGAATGAGACAGTTTCAAAGCTGATTAATAGGACAGTTTTGATAATCAATACATTGTACAAAAAAATACACTGTACATTGTTATCTTCTTAGTGGCTATACATAGTACAAGAAGCAGACAGGATATCCTGTCCAAACACTATTAGTACACCTCTTTCTTCTCATTGAATTAAGCGAAAGTAACAGTATATCTATCCTAACTATTTTGTATATATAAATACAAGTTGATCTTTCCTTTGTATCCCCTTTTTTTTGTTTAGTCCTGTCAGAGGTGGGTATTCTATTAGTATCTAAATACTATAGGTGTTTGAATTCAGCAAAACAATCCAAACTGTCTAGCAGTCTATAATAGTAGTGGGTTATCCTTAGAAGTTATTGACTTGAGCCTTTTACAGCTCATCGTATTAATATAAGCCTGGGTAACTTAACATGATCCTGTCTCAGTTTTTTTTTAATAAAAATGAATAGGATATCATGTCTGCATCTTGTACAACAAATAACCACTAGGAAAACAGTATGCATTGTGTTAATTATTGAAACTGTCCTACCAATTTGATTTGAAACTGTCTCATTGCTATGTTTCTCAATAAAATTATGGAAAAA
>NW_004524611.1:16692937-16701131 GCF_000260255.1 Octodon degus | reverse complement strand
CAGCCCTTTTTATTTTTTTATTTTGAGACACGGTCTAACTAAGTCACCCCGCCTGGGTTCAAACTTAGAATGCTCCGACCTCAGCTTCCCACAGTCCTGAGATTACAGGTATGCACCACCACAGCCAGCTGGTTAGTTGTATGTTATGTGACCACCAACCCTCTTGCTGTAATTTTCTTATAATTGGCTGAAGTTTTGTACCCCAATTTTTTAAAATGCCCAGGGAAACAAAATTTACCTAGTTCATATTTTCAAATTATCTTCCTGTTATTTTTATGCCTCACTTACCACTCACCTGGGGTAAAATTACTAATATCACTCTTTACTAACTGGGCATGCAGCTAGTTCCAATGCAGCCACTACTCATCTGCTGGTCTCACAAGTCTTACCCTGTGATTTACCTGCAGGATTCCATAACTCCACAAAAACCCAGCTCCAACTAGGCTTGAGATATGGGAGTCAGCACCTATCACCCTTTCCTCTTGAGAAGAACTCACAACAAACGTCTCCCCAAAGATATCTTTTTCTTCTAATTTTTTACAACCATGCCATTTATACAACTTTGACACCAGGTTAGGGTTTAGGAGTGGCATGGCTTGTTTCTTTGCTTGCTTTTTTTTTCTTTGAAACATTGCAATTCAGACTAGCAAATCATTTTGGAACATTGTGTTGCTGTTTTGTTTTGTTTTGTTTTGTTTTGTTTTGTTTTGTTTTTTGAGTATTGCATCTTGACATGCAAGGCAAAAATTTCCACTTACTCTCCTATTTCATCACCATTGTTCAGAGCTTAATAAATGATAGATCTTCTGAGTGCTCCATGGGTATTTACTCACTACTCATAATGCCCTGTGACATAAGTGCTAGTATCTCCTTTCACAGAGGACAGAAGTGAAAAATGAGAGTAATAAGAGATGCATCCAAGTTCAGCCAGATAAGGAGTGGACACTTCAAAATTTAAGGCAGCAATCCAGCCGCAGATAATGAGTCTTTAAATACCATTATAGATCTGGGGAGATAGTTCAGCAGCATAAACACCTGCCTGGTAAGCACAAGGTCCCAAGTTCAATCCCTGGTACACATACCCTGCCAGCCCCAGAATGCTGGCAGAGTAAGACTTGTGAGACCAGCAGATGAGCGGTGGCTGCATTGGAACTGGCTGCATGCCCAGTTAGTAAAGAGTGATATTAGTAATTTTACCCCAGGTGAATGGTAAGTGAGGCATAAAAATAACAGGAAGATAATTTGAAAATATGAAGCCAGGCATAGTGGCACACACCTGTGATCCCAGAACTGGACAGGCTGAGACAAGAGGATTGCTACAAGTCTGAACTGTGTAGCAAGACGCTGTATCAAAAAAATAAAAATAAAAATAAAGTTTTAAAATGAATGCATACCATTAGCCTTTGAAGAGTTTTCATTGTAAACTCATTGTAATTTCATACCCTTAAAAAATAAAAATCCTCTATTCTACATATTCTGTACCTTAATGAAGACTAAGTTTGCTACCCATTCTACATACCAAATGAAACTTGGACTATTATCACTAACAACTTCTGGCTCATTTATCACATTTTATCCATTTACTTATTGTGCAAAGTCTTTCTCAAATTCAAAACCCAAGTATGTCATCCTTATGTCCCTGCTCCAGATTTTCTGACATCCGCTCCACTCTCTACATTGTGATTCTTATTTAGATTTGTCAACTTATTTACTAATTTATTTGCTTAATGCTGCCCCTTGAATTCCACACCTTTTCCCTGAGTTAAACTTTCTTCCCCACATAGGTGCTAAACTTTCAATGAAGAAAAGCAAGAGAAGTAATAGTAGAAGACATCAAGAGTCACTAATTCTACAGGAAAGGATAGAAGATGATCCGGAGAAGGGGCCAGGGAGATGGTTCAGTGGAATAAGCGCATCCCTGGCAAGAGCAAGGGACCTGAGTTCAATCCCTGGTTCTGAAAAAAAAAAAAATGATGATCAGGAAGGACATAAAGATTGCTATACAAAGAGTCTCTGCTGGACCAAACATAGGCTCCTGAAACTTCTCATAGATCTATCTGCACCCTTTCTTGTAAAACACTGTGTCAGGAGCCTAGACCCATGGGAAAGGCAACAACTATCATCCTTCATATTTGGCTGGGCTCCTCACCCTCCACCACCTCCCCTGGGTGATATCTGCTCACCCTGACCTACCTTCATCGGGTGAATTTTAAAATCTCTGAGATCTTGTCTTAGCCATTTCCCATCCCCTGACCTCCACCCTGCACCTTGACCTTAAGTTCCCACTTTCCTGTGTGGTGTTTGGTGTTGTCAGTCTCTCCTCACAGTAAAACTCCATCATAATGATTTCTATATCTATGACTTAATCCCTCCACCTTGAATAAAGTCTTCCTTACTCTGCTTTAGCAAATGTCCTTTTTTCCTTTTACATGCTTGTGCTCATTCTCAATCTGAGTCATGTATATGTACAAGTCTCTGAATTAAAATTACTTACTAAATGGTACATTTAATTTTTATATATCATCCTCTATATTTAATTTTTTCATTATAAAAGGAAAAGGAGAAAAGAAGAATAGGAAAAAAGAGGCAGAGAGATGATGTTTCTTTCCTAAGATAGTACAATAATTCTCCTGACCTAAACTTTTGGGTCTTTTCTCCTCCCCTGAGGATGACTCAGAACTAGACATGCAGGCGTCTTTTGAACTGTTAGACTGTACATAATGTAGTGTTAGATTATATTCTTCATTCTCCTGGAAAGTTAGGAGGGCTAGAAGTTAGCTAAAGTGATGAGAACACAGACCTGGGGGAATTCCAGAGAATCTAACAGCCCTCTTTCTAATTGGAATCATGTGTAATTCACTGTGTAGTCATCCACATAGCTTTGTGGGCCACTGAGACTTCTGTACTCCTAGTTTCTCATTCCAAATATCTCCTCCCTGGTCTGCTAGAGATCTAAACCCAAACACAGAGAAATGAACGTTGCCGACCCAGGAAATCTTTTATAACTCCTCCAGGTAACAGTAATGTAACAAGACTAGTTAAGATGTGCCAGATAGGGTTGGGGAGACAGGTCAGTGCTGGGGATGCTGAGACAGGAGGATCGCTATGAGTCTGAGCTGCATGGTGAGACCCTATACCAAATAAATAAATAAAAAGATTAAAAAAAGATCTTTCCAATTAACTGCTAGATTCAAAAAGGGATTTCACTGACCTTATCAGACCCAAAAGCTACAACTCTTGTTGCATAGGTCCTGCTTTACCTTGGTCTTAACCATCCAGCAGAAAAGTATAAAAATGAAGTATAAAAAGTAAAGCCATGGTGCTATGTTGAGCTGTAGGGGACTCAGGTCAACAATTTCTGACACTGCCAGTGAAGCAGAAGACCCAATACTATTATGGACTACTGAACTCTTTTAGAATATTTTGCTGAGTTTACACACCTATAATATTTAAATGATGGAACTTAACAAAAAAAGGGGATACAGATGAATGTCCACTTTTTATCTGTGTATTCAAAGTGGTTAGGATAAGTCAGGCTCAGGTTGCTGTGGTTCGCTCCCCACAACTCAAGCCAGCCAAACCTGCCCTGAAGGCATTCGGAGAAAAAAAAATGCAAAGTAGTTAGGATAGATATATAGTTACATTCTCTTAATGAATAGAGGGATTTGTTCTAATGGTGTTTGTAAATAGGATATCAAGTCTGCATCTTGTACAGCAATTAACCACTAGGAAGAATGTATGCAATGTGTTAATTATTGAAACTGTCCTACCAATTTGGTTTGAAACTGTCTCATTGCTATTTGTTTCTCAATATAATTATGGAAAAAATAAAGATGAAATTTAGATGCATAAAAAAGAAAGGAAATATAAAAAAAGATTTAAAAAGATGTGCCAGTTAATTTTCCAAGCACTTCTCAAATACTAACCATTTGATCTTCATTATAATCCTAGGAAGTAGACATTCACATTATCCTCATGCTATAGATGAGTGAGGAAACTAAGGTATAAAACAGTAAAATCTGGGGCCAGGGAGATGCGCTCAGTGGAATAAGCGCTTCTCTGGCAAGTGCAAGGGCCTGAGTTCAATCCCTGGTTCCATCAAAAAAAAAAAAAAAAAGGTGAAATCCCAGCAAACAACCCTGAAATAATGAGTAGAACAGACAGGATGGGAACCAAAGATAGTTCCAGAGTTATGTTTTTTCCCTCTGCTAAACCACTTCTCAGGGAGGTGTTAGGTGAGTTAGGTGCATTCAGCACATTTTTGTTCATGGTACATAATCATATTCTTAGAAACAAGAACTATGATCCCACTCATTAAGGCTACACAAATGGTCCAGCTAGTCAGGGTTACCAAAGTTCTTGTTTAAATGTCTGCAATGGGGGTGGAAAGTAGGGAGATGCACAGGACCCAGGGAATAGGGACATTTTTCAAAGTTGCATGAATTTCTCCTGATTCTTCAATGGGCCCATTTATAAATGTTCACAGTCTGGGTCAGTGTGGGTATTAGGGAGAGGCTAAGGTTATTCCTGGGGGTTGGAGGGAGGGGAGTTCTGTTTAATTACATCTAAGCTGCTGTCAAGACACTAAAGCAGCAAGACAAACTTCTCTTTCATAGTAGCTTTTTGAGGATTGGTGCCAAGAAAGAAGCCCCCAAGGGTAAATGGAGGTCTCATTCCACTTCTTTATTCTACCAACAATGCCCCTCTTGTCTCTTCTCTTCCCACCAGATGAAACCAGCCTCCTCCTACAGCCATATGTTGACAATATGTGCCAGGAGCAGCCAGGCACCCCAAGGGCAAGCATCACATAAGGGCCAGAAGTAGAAAGAAGCGTGAAAAGAAATCTGTCCCTCCCTCTTCCATAGTTGGGTTAATCTTTCTGATTTTAAGTATAGTGAGAGACACATGGAATAATAATTGAAGATGGAGAAGCAGAAAGTATCATAACCAGTAGAAAAATGTCACCCCCACAGAGCTGGATCCAGCTGTACTTGGCCTGGAACACTGTGTGACCATAAAAGAAGGGAACCATGGTAGTCCTGGGCCAATTGTTATGCAGAAATCTGCAGAAAGTATACACTAATGATTTCTTAAAATTATACAGTTTTTCCTGATCACATAACAAATACTACAAAGAATCAACAACTGGGATAGCATTTTATTAGAAAGCTTTTGTACAGCAAAAAAAAAAAAAAAAATCACCCAACAAAGTGAAAAGACAACCAATACAGTGGGAAAAAACTGTAACCAGTTGCTCCTCAGACAAAGAACTATTACATAAAGAACTAAAAAAAAAATAAGATCCCTTAAATTCAAAGGCCCAATCCAAAAATAGGCATCTGAAATGAATACACATTTCTAAGGTGAAGAAATACAATGGAAAATAAATATATGAAAAAAAGTTCAATATTAATGGTCATTCAAGAAATTCAAATTAAAACAACACTGAGATCCCACCTCACCCAAGAAACAATGGCTATCATCAAGAAATCAACCAACAACAAAAGGTGAAGGGGCTGTGGGAAAAAGGGAACCCTTCTCCACTGTTGGTGGGATGTAGACTGCTGCAATCACTGGGGAAATCACTGTAGAGATTCCTCAAAAACATAAGATGAATAGTCTCATTTGACCCACCTATTCTCCTCCTTAGCATCCTTCCAAAAGAATTAAGAGCCTGATATCACATCAATATTTGCATATTCATACGTATAATGGCACAATTTGCAATAGCTAAATCTTGGAAACAATACAAATGCTTATCAAACTGCAAATAGAGAAATGGGGTTGTGGATTTTTATATAATGGAATACCATTCTTCAGTAAAGAAAGATAAACTGGAGACATTTATTGCTAAATGGATGAATCTTGAGACCATACTCTTAAGTGAAATAAATCAGACACACGTGTGAATATCACATTGTTTCTCTGTTGTGAGAAACTGAAAGGTATATAAATAAGAACCAAATTGTACAAAAGATACAATGAAATGGGAAGAAATTGTTCAAAAAGAAAAGGGGAACTAGGGAGGTGGGAGGGGGGAAATGAAGGAAAGAAAATGAAAAAAATAAGAAAAGAAGGATAAAATGGAAACATTTTAGGGGTAGAAGAAGAATTGAAAGAAGGAGAATGAGAGGGTGAAAAGACAAATCAAGGAATATCAGAAAGAGGCACAAATTTCCTATGATAAATGTGATCATTGTATATACCAATGTGTTCCTCACCAATGAGGCAGAAAGTAGACTTAACAACAAGTTCAACTCAAAGAATTGGTGATACACTTAGAGTCTGAGGCAGGATGATGGCAAGTTGAATCACATTTGAGAAACTTAGCAAGGCCCTGTCTTAAAAGAAAAAAAAAAAGGACTTGAGATGTAGTATAGTGATAGAGCACCCCTAGGTTCATCCCCAGTACTAAGAGAAAAAGAAAAAGAAAAAATAGTGATACAGAAGTGGCATTCAGTTTTACTCTTTGCTGATCCTTTCTGCCTGATTATTTGAATTCTGTAGTAAATTCTCCTTCCTGTACTTTCTACATATAAGGCAAGACCTTCTGCCCCTGGAGCAGCAGCTGTGAGAGGTTGAAAGGAAGAAAAGACTTGACATCAGGAAGGAATGGGCAGCTGTTGACACCTGGTGATCAGCTCCTTGTTGACCCCTTAAGCTACAAAGTAGGACTCCACAGCTAACCCAACATCTCAAACCTCTCTCCATGTTTGAAGGTCTTTATTCTGTGGCAGTCCCTTTACCAGACTGTCCACACCCAATGAAGTCTTCCCTGATTTTTCAAGTCACAGTCCATGCCAATGATGAGGACTTTGTTCTCTAGGGGTGTGAAGGCAGGAAAGCTAAGGCCCTGGACCCTACAGCCAGATGGTAGAAATGGAAAGAGGAAGAGGGCCAAGCTCAGGAAATCAAAAAGAAAATCTTCCTCATGATCTTGAAAGGCATCATGGACTTGGACAGAAAAGGCCAATGGACTCAGAGTTGTGAGTGGAAGGCAAGGATGTGCTGTTTTTATAAGTATTTGGGGCAGCCCTCCAGTAAGCATGTGAAAAAGTATTAGCAAGAAGAAAATACCAGAGGCCCAAAGTGATGTTGGAGGGCAAGCCAGATAGCTCAGCAGGCTAAAGTGCCTGCTTAGGCAGGCACAGCGATCGGTGTTCGATCCCCTGCATGTCATGCTGGCCTCACTCCCAGGGTGCACTGAGACAGTGAATAAGACTGGACATGGTGGTACACACCTGTAATCCCAGCACTTGGGAAGCTGAAAACAGGAGAGTCACTATGAGTACGATCTGTGTAGTGAGACCTTGTAGACCTTGCACTAAATGCATTTAAAAAATTAAATAAGTGACTCATCCACATGGCTGATACTGACAAAGGATCTTCAAACTATGGTACAGGGTTTCAGGATAAAGCCTGAGGGGATTTGACTAACCTTATCAAATGCAAAAGTCACATTTCTTGGGGCTGGTGAGATGGCTCAGTGGTCTAAAGCACCTACTTAGAACAAGCTTAGCAAAGCACAGGGACCGTGGTTCGATCCCCCAGCACCACATGCCAGCCCGCCCCACCCCCTGGTGGGCTGAGCTAGCCACACACACACACACACACACACACACACACATAAAAAAATAATTTTTTTTAAAGTTACATTTCTTGTTATATAGGTCTTGCTTTATCTTGGTCTTAACCATCCAGCAGAAAAGTATAAAAATGAAGTATAAAACATAAAGCCATATTAATATCCTGAGCTGTAAAAGGCTCAAGTCAACAACTTCTGACACTGTATGTCTTATGGAAAACCCACTACTGTTATGGGCTACTGGACTATATTGGATTATTTTGCTGAATTCACACACCTACAATATTTAGATGACAATGGAATACCCTTCTCTGACAAAACTGAACAAAAAAGGGGATACAAATGAATGACCATTTTGTATCTGTATATTCAAAATAGGATAGATGTACTGCTGCATTCTCTTAATTCAATGAATAGAGAGATTTGTTCTACTAGTTTTGTGGACAGGATATCACGTCTGCATCTTGTACAATGAATAACCTCTAAGACAATAATATGCAATGTATTAATTACTGAAATTGTGCTAGTAATTGGTTGTGAAACTGTCTCATTGCTATTTGTTTCTCAATAAAATTATTTTTTAAAAAAAGAAACATCACCCTCAATAGC
>NW_004524611.1:16690556-16692411 GCF_000260255.1 Octodon degus | reverse complement strand
CGCAGAGCAGGAGCTTTGAGCTTACCATAAAACCCACCTGTTGAGGGAGTTACTTGTGCCCTACCCACCATCCATCCTTATTGAGTCCAGGTGAAAAATGGGGGAATTCAGAAATACCAAAATGAAGGATCAAAAGTCTATCTCAGATATCCAGCCTACCCAGAACAGGTTGAGTACACAAGGACATACAAGAATTTGGAAGTCACACACCTGAAATTTCTTTTTTCTTTTAACCTTTTTTGTTATGTATTTAGTAAAGGGTCTACAGAGTCTCACTATGCAGATCAGAATCCTAGTGATCCTCCTGTTTTCAGCCTCCCAAGCACTGGGATTACAGGCATGTACCACCACACCCAGTCTCAATCGTCATCTCAGCATACTCCGGTGGTGAGGCCAGCACAGCATGCCAGAGATTGAACCCTAGCCCCTGCATCTACCTAAGTAGGCACTTTAATCCACTGAGCTATCTGGCCGGCCACACCTAAAATTTCTGAAATGATAGCAAATGAATTAAAGAAACAACTGCGTCAGGCTATAGAAGAAATCAGATCAGAGATGGTCTCTCATGTAAAAAAGAAAATGACAACAATCATGAAAAAATTTCTCATTGCATCTAAAGAAGGCACAAACTATAAACATGGATAGATAGATGATAGATAGATAGATAGATAGATAGATAGATAGATAGATAGATAGATATCATTGTGGTATGATGTTTTCAGTTTTTCTGCACCAAGCAATCTTAAATACAACATATGAAAGAATAAAACTGTTTCCAAGTTAATGCATGGATGAGGAAAAAGACAAAAGAAAAAAAAGAAAAAGATATATTTATGTATAAATGCAGGATAGGTTGGATGATTGTACTGCTGATTTCTGCTGGTCTATAGTTAATGCTTAAATGTTTTTTTCATCTTTTTAATTTGTTATACTTTCTTTTACTAATTTTGCAGGTTTATATTTGGTAATCCGAACAACTAATTTGAAGACAACATTATGCAATATATCAACCATTTTCAAATTCTTATTATTTTGTTTAGTGAAGTTCTGTATCATTTCTAATTTTTCTTTTCTTTTTTTACCATTTTTTATTCTTTTTAAAACATAAATGGCAAATAAAAATATAGAAGGCACAGATAAAAAAATAAAAGAATAGAAAATTATGGAAACAAATAAATTACAGGAAAGAATTAAAATGCATGAGACAGATTCAAACAGATATCCAGGAAATTAAGAATTCCATTGAAAGCTGGTGAAACCACTTGAATGAAGTTGAAGATAGGCTTTCAGAGCTTAAAGACAGCATTGCAGCCAGTGAAAAAAAAAGGAAAGTTCTCTAAAAAATAACAAGGAACCAGGAAGTAAGAATTCAGCAGCTACAAGATGATGCAAAGAAAAACAATATAAGACTACTAGGAGTCAATGAAACAGCAAGAGTCAGCACAAATGAGATAAAAAGACTATTTGCAGGAGTAGTAAAAAATTTCCCAAGCATGAGAAAATAATCTGACATACAGTTTAACGAGGCATATAAAAATCCAATTAGCCATAATTAAAATGAATCTACACACTGACACATAATAACTGGAACTCAGAAAGTCAGCAAAAGAGCCGAATATTAAAAGGTATTCAAGAAAGCAAACAAATCACCTATAAAGGAAAACTGAGCAGAATCACAGCAGATTTCTCAACACAAGCCATAAAATCAAGAAGAACTTGGAGTGAAGTAGTTCAGGTCCTGAAAGAAAGCAACTTCAAACTCAGGTTGATGCATCCTGCAAAACTATCTTTCAAATTTGAAGAAGTAAGAACCTTCTATGACAAAGAACAACTGAAGAAATTCATGATCACCAAA
>NW_004524611.1:16682471-16687876 GCF_000260255.1 Octodon degus | reverse complement strand
TATTCTGTAGGGACTTAAAGTTTAGCATATCAATACTTGATGGAAAATACCTGTTTCATGTTATGTCTAAGATGTTTAATATTCAGACAGATAGTGAGGTTAAGTTCAACTGCCTATGTTGTAGGGTAATAATTATAAGCTTCTCTTCTGGAGGGTTAACAGCCTAAGTTTGCAGACCAAAAATTAGAGAAACAGAAGGGCTGCAAGGACAGCCAACATCTTGGCCCCAGCCTTTCAAGGTCAGTGAGGACTCAGGACATAGGAGAAACTCTACTGTAACATCCTATAACTCAGTCGTGCCCCAAATTTTCTGATCAAGGAGATTATGGGGCCACAGAGGAAAGTGATCAATTTCTTTTTTTTTTTAATTTTATTTATTTGTGTGTGTGTGTGTGTGTGTGTGTGTGTGGCCAGCTCGGCCCACCAGGGGGCAGGCTGGCTGGCATGTGGTGCCGGGGGATTGAACCGCGGTCCCTGTGCTTTGCTGAGCTTGTTCTAAGTAGGTGCTTTAGACCACTGAGCCATCTCACCAGCCCGATCAATTTCCATTACTGAAAAAAAATCAAAACATTTGTTCACAATAAGCAAACCAGGAATAGCAAAGGTTTCCAGCAAGAAGCTGGGGGAGCAACTCTCAACTAACTAGGTTTCACTATGTAGGTCAGCCTGACCTCCAATTTATAGCAATCCTCCTGCCTCAACCCCTTGGTGCTGGGATTACACGTGTGCACTACCATGCCTGGCTAAAAGTTGTTCTAAAATATACTGGCTTCCAGATGAGAAAGGTATGATTTGATTTTGTGTGAGCTATTCAAGCATCTGTTCTCTCCTAGGTGGTCAAAGAGGGATCTACAGTGATGCGTTCACACATACCCAGGCAGGGATGAAAGGGGCAGGAAGTAACCAGAACTCCAGTACAAGGAAAAAATGGAGAAAATCTGAGGTGGAGAAAATTTGGCTTTGGGACTCTGGAAGGGAAGAGCCTGATTCAAGCTCTTTTGTATGGCAGAGGAGAATCTGAACCAATAGGCTGTGGAACATCCTGTGTGACGGCCCAGCAACTGGAGTGTTTCACTTCAGGATAGCAGAAGTAGGGTGTAGTGTTACAGTCCTGTAGTCTTAGCCCTTGGGAGGCTGAGGCAGGAAGATAGTATATTAAGCCCAGCCTGGACTGCTTAGTGAGGGTATGTATAAAAACCAAGTCAAACCAAAACAAAACAATCATAAGAAAAAGATGGAGGCCTAAGACAAATGTTATTGTTGATTGATTGTGTCAACTTGAGAAGTTTAAAGGCTAAATCAGCTCATCAATTCTATACCCTAGGGTATAGAGGACCCACCCTAGGGTGCTCACTGCCTGGATGACATAAAAGAGAAATGAAGAAAGCTGGATAGGATTTCATTCTTCAGAGGAACTTCAGTCTTTGCCTTCAGCTTTGACATCATCTCCTGGTTTCTAGCACAGACTCTTTGGCTTCCACTTTCTATCCTTCAGCCTTCCAGTATAGACTCCTCAGCTTTTCATCACAGACCCATCATCCTCCTCATACAGATTTGCCTGGACACTGCAGTGAGCTCCAGACCTTGGAGTCAACCCTTCAGCCTCCAGTATACAGAGGCCTTCTGCACACTTCCTCAGCCAGTTCTGTGGCTGACTGTCACTCCTGTGATTGGCAGTTGGGGTGAAAGAAGAAGCTGCAACCTGAGACTCAGGACCTGCGTGGTGCAGACATCCTGGGGTGAGCATGATTCTGCAGCCTCAGGTGGTTGTCATAGGCCTCCTTCTACTTCAGACAGGTGCTGTATTTCCTCTCCAAGTGAATACAACAGTGAGTGAATTGGGCATGCTACCCTGCACCTACTTGGTGAGAAACAAAATAGTCTTCCCAATGTGTGGTGGCCGAGGGCCCAGTCCCTTGTCTAAATGCTCCAATACAGTTATCAAGACAGATGAAAATCTGGTCATCTATCAGGAAGACAGGTGTTATTGGCTACATATGAACATTAGTCAAGGATATGTGTCCTTCACCATTGAGAATGTAACCATGGGTGACAGTGGCCAGCACTGTTGCCATATTGAAGTTCTGGGATGGCTGTCTTATCAAAAACACTGTGCACCTCAATGTTATGCCAAGTAGGCTTGTCTTTACTGGGATGCTTTCACTCAGATTAGTTCCTGTGTGGGTGTGACAGTTGGTGGTCAACTTGTAACACCCAGCTGAACTGAACCAGAGTGGTGCTGGATGTAAAGCACCCACCTGAGTATTGTTGCCAACAACATAAAAAGGAGAACTGGAGAGGAAGAATGGGTGTTTTGCGTTCTCCTAGAGGAGCTTGTCATACTGGCTTTCTTGATATGAACTCCACCATTCACACCATTGGAGGAGCTCAGGACCATGTCCTTGAGAATTGCTGTTGCTCACTTTGAGGACCTCTAGTCCCTAATTGGAGCACTGGTTCTTTTCTCAAGAGGAGAAGATGGTGCAATGTTCATTGTCCTGGAGAAGCTTGTCACGTTGGCTTTCCTGATATGAACTTGGCTGTTCTCATCTTCTCATTGTCTGAGGAGCTCAGCACCTCGCTGTCACAGAGCATGGCTGTTGTATTTTTCAAAGAAGCCTTGGTTCTTAATTTGAGCACGGATCCAGGCTCCAGTGCAGATCCCTCAGCCTTGAACCTTCCTCACACTGGCACAGAATGTCTACCTTCTACCCCTGCCTGATCTTTGGGTCCTCGCAGCACAGATCTGTGAAACAGACTTGCATGAGACATTGTCATGGGCCCTCGGCCTTTCGTTGGACTCACTGGGGGCATTGTCATGGGCTCTAGGTCTTTTAGCTAGCTGGACTCATGCAGGACAATGATGGTGGATCTAGGCCCGCAGCTGGATTCTTTGTGTCTTTAATGTGTAGAAAGACTTCCTGCACTCTTTTATATTTGACTCGTTGGGTGACTATTATAAAATAATTCTATAAAAAGAATTTTGTTAGCCTGAGTCTTGTGTTCTTATGGCCACTTTCTGTCCCAAGTCTTCCAGGTGCCATTCCTACAGGTGTGACTTCCGGTTTTCTGTGGTGGGGGACAGGGAGGTCTAGGGAGAGGGGGTACAGAGCGCTCTCCTAGCTGGGCCCAGTGTGCAGCTCAGTCATACTACAAGAAAGGAAACAAAATCTGGATCTGGGAGAGAAAACATAAATTGTGTTACGGTTTTTCTCTTCAACCCACCCAGCCAATTCAGGTTGCGCACAAGAGAGCTCCAAACCAGAAGAGACAGCACATGGGGGCCCAGACAGCCTCAGCAAAAGACATCAGACTTGGAAAGTTTCAGCCAGGTCACTAGGTTACCAAAGCTAGAAACTGGAATGGGTACATGCGGCCAGGGGTCTCGCAGAAAGGTCAGTGTGTCTCGTCCCCGCCTGTGATCTGGCGCCACCTAGCGACCACTTTTTACATTGTTTCTCTAGCACTCTGGCCCTGTCACTAAGGGATTAAACTTGCGCTGGGTTCACCGATAGAGTTTCAGGAGGCCCAAAGAGGGCCGAATCCAAATGACCATTGCCCCTGAGGCAGCAAGCATGAGTTCTCAAACTTCAGTCCTCTTTTACATGCAAGCAGTCACTGCTGCTTAACCCGACTCTAACTGTAGCTCTAACCCTAACCCCCATCACAGTTCAGTTGGTTGGTTCAGTGCAGACTTTTCTGCCTACAAACAACTCCAATGAAAGGAGGGTGTGGGACCGACCCCTGAGAGGACAGTGTGTGAAGCTGTGAATGTGAAGACAAGTGGAGACCCCAGAAGGTTAGAGAAGTCAGGAATGTGGATCATCTGAGGAAACTTGTACAGAGGGAGCAAAGCAGGCCCCAGAGAGAAGCCAGGGGGGACCTACAACCACCAGAGGTGCTGTAGTGGTGGAGCCACACAAGGCCTTTGGTGCTCACAGTTTACCACAGATTGCTTCAGATGTTCCAAATGGAACTACAGGGCTTAAAGTTTGCCCTGCTGGGTTGTAGACTTGCTTTTGTTCCAGTGCCTTGTATCCCCTGTTTGTACCTTTTGCAATGGTAATGTTTATCTTGTGCCATTGAATGTTGAAAGTATTTAGCTTTCTTTTCATTTGTACAGGGGCTCACAGCTAAGAGTTTGCCTTAGATCTCAGAGGAGACTTGTGACTTGGACTTTCCACAATGCTGAAACTGTTAGGACTTTGGCAACTCTTAGAGATGGACTAAAATGCATAAAGGGATGTGTATGAGCCTTTGGAGGGCCAGGGGTGGAATATAATGGTTTGCATCTAGATTTTACCCCCCCAAAGCCTCATGCAGTCATGGGCGGGCTCCTAGAGTTTGTGTTTGGCTCGTGGTCCAAGGTGCTCCACCCACCCACCCTGAGGTAGGTAGACTGTATATAATATAAGGCAGGGAAATAGTCTCTCTCTCTCTCTCTCTCTCTCTCTCTCTCTCTCTCTCTCCTTTTTGGTCTTGTTCCCTTTGCTGTTTTTTCCATGAACTGCTGCTGTCTGTCATATGCCACTCTACCTTGGAACCAGCTGAGTATGAACTGAAAGCTCTACAAACTGTGAGCTATACAAACCTTTCCTTCCTAAATTTTGGTTGTTGGGTATTCTGTCTCAGCAAGAAGAGAAAACCAAGACACAGCATCCTCCCAAATCCCTTCTAATCTCACTTTTGTAGTATGTGAACCTGTTGTCCAAAGTGATTTGTAGGTGGAACTGTGCCGCCACCGATTCTACAGCTGGAGTAGCTGCCGCCCCTGCAGCTGCTGCCACCACTGCCTCCTGAGAAGTGGGCTTGGGAAGGAAGCAGTCACCACAACCAGTTTTGTCCGAAGCACCTCTGCCGCACCCCCACAACCCTCCCACGGGAATGATTACCACGGGACAAAAGTAAGCTGGTACAGAAAACCAAACTCACTGAGCAGGCTGAACGCTGTGATGATATGGCTGCGACCATGAAGGCGGTCACTGAACAGGGGCACGAACTCTCCAATGCAGAGAGGAATCTGCTCTCTGTTGCCTACAAGAATGCGGCAGGTGCCCGTCGGTCCTCCTGGCTTGTTACCTCCAGCATTGAGCAGAAAGCAGAGAGGAACGAAAAGAAGCAGCAGATGAGCAAAGAATATCGGGAGAAGATCAAGGCGGAGCTGCAGGACATCTGCAATGACGTTCTGGAGCTGCTGGACAAATGCCTTGTTCCCAGTGCTGCCCGACCAGAAAGTAAGGTGTTCTACGTGAAAATGAAGGGAGATTATTTTAGGTATCTTTCTGAGGTGGCATCTGGAGATAATAAACCACTGTGTCAGGGCCAGGGAGATGGCTCAGTAGAATAAGCGCTTGCCTGGCAAGCGCAAGGGCCTGAGTTCAATCCCCGGTTCAGAAAGAAAGAGA
>NW_004524611.1:16655825-16681067 GCF_000260255.1 Octodon degus | reverse complement strand
ATGGCACTGGGGACTGCGGGTCCTTCCACTTGCCAGGCAGGCACTTAGATGAAAATCTATTCATTATAATTAAAATGTATTGAATTTTTAAGTGGAAAGTGCCCAGAGAGTTCCAATAAAAATGCATCTACTTTACTCTGTCCCACTAAAACAAAAGCAAAAGATTCTTTTTTTTTTTTTAGAGACAGAAACCAAAGAGTCAGAAAGTGAGAGTGAAGAGACACCAGCAACAAGAAAACATCGGGGAAATATCTAGATCTCATACCATAAGTGGGGAAGCTTAGAAACAAGCTGGCTTCTATTTTCAAATCCCCCAAAGTACAAGAATCCACAGTAGAGGTTTTCTTTGGAAATGACAGTTAAAAGGGGAAGGGGTGAATAAGGAAGCCTGCTTGAAAGCATAAGAGGCTCTAATTTCTCAGATCACCTTCCCCCACCTCCCGCATCCAAAACACTCCCATTTCAAACTATTCACCAGCTTTCTTTCCTCTAAAATCCCAGAATGCTAAGCACCAGGTCCTCTTGCATAGCTGGCTCCAGGCAGGAGATTGGAATTGGAAGGGTTTTCTCTGCAGAATTTTATCAACCCTAAAGGAAAAGATCTAAAGATAAACACACTGGCAGTTCCCTGGCTAAATGACCAGCCAACTCAATCAACTGATTATTAAATCAACACGTTCTTAGGTAATTCAAAGCTTCGAGTGCTTTTATAGGTTTATAGGATAAAATTTTTAAATAAAATAAAAATTTAGAGGCTGAGCATGTGGCTCAGTGATAGAGTGCTTCTCTAGCATGCATGAATCTCTGTGTTGCACTGGGAAAAAAATCTTTTTGCTTTTTATTTAATTGGTACATTTTAGTTATACATAATGATAATATTCACCATAGGGAATTTGTACTTGTATGTGACATATCTTGCTTCTTCTTTTTCCATACTCCTCTCCCCTTCCTTTAACCCCTACCCCTTACATAAAAAGCCTTAAAGACAAATGTTTTAACTGAGATGGCGTTCATGCCATATATGAAGCATGAAGCGAAGTCAGGCCAACTGACATCTGTGAAGTCTGAAAGGATTCAGGATCACAGGATGCAGGGATGCTGTTGTTATTGTTTAAATCTCAAGTGTCCCCGAAAGATTTGTGTATTGAGAGCATGATCCCCAGTGTGGCAATATTCAGAGGTGGGACCTAAAGAAGTAAAGGGATTGTGATTAAGGCAGCGATCTCAGCAACAGGTAAATCCATCAATGAGTCCATAGCTGAGTGGGCTTGTTAGGAGGCAGGGCCTGAATGCGCGAAGTTCATCACAGGAGAGGTGCGTGTTTTCGCAGGTTAGATGCTGTCCCTGGCCCCTTCCTTTCTTTCCTCCCTCTTCTCTCCTTCTCCCTCCCTCTCCCTCCTGGCTACCATGAGCTGAGCAGCTTTCTCCCTTCCACTTTGCCCCTCTATCATGATGTTTCTCCCTTGGAACCAGCCAATGTGGACTGAAACCATGAACCAAAGTAAATCCTCCCTCCCTTAAAGAGTCTTCCTCAGCTATCTTGCCGTAGTGAAGAAAACCTGACTTAACATTGTAGAGTTGAGAGCTCTAGAGTGAAAACACTGACAACACAGGGTTGCGCTCTGGGAGAAAACTTCTGGTGGACAAGAAGTCATAGAACTCAAATCACTCTGAATCCCCTTGGAACCAAAGCAGAAACAGGAAGCAATGAGCATCTAAGTGAAACAAGCTGAGTCCAGCCTGCATGAGGAGTGTCCTCAGGTGCTGCCAAGAGACCTCCAGCTACCTGAACTAAGAGTTCACTGCTTCTCACTCACCAACATGGAAGAAGCCAAGAATCAAGGAACCTTGAGGACCGAGGATGTGAGAGGGTAGACGACCCACTGAAAAGAAGAAGGCTTAAAGGCTCAAAATGGTCTTCCATATGTAGAGTGAGTATCAGAAGCAAAAAATGGAGCTGAAAGATTTTTAAATCTCGCAGTTTAGCCATAAACAAAGAACATGTAAAGTTGAAGTTAAAGAAGATGTGGTTGCTAGAGATATTAGTGGTATTAAAAAGAAATCAGGTACTTTGTACCAGGACAAAAAGAAAGATGCCTTGAAAGTGTGTCAGGAATCAGCAAGCTCCCACCCATCACAGGCCCAAGTGTGAAAAATGAGAAGTCTTTTGAAAGCTTTTGATTTGAGAAAAGAGGCTTCAGGCTCCCCAGGGCCATCTATCAAAGTGTGTCCCCGCGTTCTTCCAACCAAGCACAAGCCATTTGCAGTCGTGTCTAAAGGGACCTGAATGCTGCTCATATTGGCACCAGACTTTGGTGTTATCTGCATGATGCTGATTTTGCAGGCATGCAGAATACAGGGTCATGGAGGCTTCGAACCAGGTTTTTTTGTGTTGTTGTTGTTGTTGTTGTTGTTGTTGTTATTGTTTTGGCGGAACCTGGGATTGAACTCAGACCCTTGCGCTTGCCAGGCAAGCGCTCGAACCAGGTTTTAAAAGAAGACGTGGAAGTCCATGCACTGTGTGAGTGTGGAAGTCCTCACCAAAAACCCCTAAAAGAGCAATACGTGATACCACAGATACGAGGCTGAGGCTGCCCTGAAAACCCCAGGAAGGAGGAGATTTTACACATAAATACAAACAAAGAAGGTGGAATAAGTGTTTGCAGGCAAGCGCAAGGTCCTGAGTTCAATCCCTGGTACCTCAAAATAGATAGATAGATAGATAGATAGATAGATAGATAGATAGATAGATAGATAGATAGATAAGATGGCTAGGGCCGGCCAAATAGCTCAGCAGATTAAAGCACCAGCAAGCAGGCGCAGGGGCTGGTGGTTCAATCCCTGGGCCTGCAGTGCTGGCCCCACTCCCAGGGCGCACTGAGACAGCCATTGAGATTGGGTATGGTGGTACATGCCTGTAGTCCCAGCACTTGGGAGGCTGTAAACAGGAGAATCACAGCAAGTTTGATCTAGTTGTGAGACCCTGAACACCCTGTAGACTCTTCCCTAAAATATAGGGAAAAAAATAAAAGAACACAGCTGCAGCCTAAGAGAGGGGCCGTGTAAGTGGCAACCAGCAAGACCATAGCAGTGAGGTCCTCTGTGCCCTGTTGAGATCACATTACATCACCACATGCCCTGGATGCTGGACATGAAGCTATAGGACTTAATGTTGATGCTGTTGGTTTTCTGTCTTGCTTTAGTCCTATTTCTCTCTACTCCGATGTTCCATCCTTCTAGAATGGAAATGGTTCACTGGCACCATTGCGTTTTGGCATTATGTAACTTGCTTTTTTAATTTTACAGAAGTTCACAGGAAAAGGTTTGCTTAGAATCCCAAAGGAGCCTGAACTTGGAATTTCAAGCAGTGCTATGACTACTAAGACTTTGGGGAAGGAAATGATGCCTCTTGTGGCTGCACACAGTATAATTCCATAACGTTAGGTGAAATGACTTTGTTGTTTTCTCCATATGAAAATTAAGTATGATTTAAGCAAACAGGTTTGAATGTCATTAACAATAGGTGGACTTGTGATGATTAGTTAATCTTGATTGACTTGAGAGACACCTAGGAGAAAAGTGTAATAGACACGTCTAGGTGTGTCTGGAAGGGTCACAGGGGTGTGGACTTGGAGACTACACCTGGTTCCCAGACCATTTGTCCCTTGTGCTCTTCCTCCACTTTTTCTTGGATGCCATTTGTTGAGCCACTTCCAACATGGCCTTCTGCCCAATGCCTTGAACCTTGCTGACCATGGACAGTGGACTCATACCATAACCCAAAATAAACCTCTCCTCCTTGGGGTTGGAGGTGTCAAGTATTTTGTCCCAGCCAGAGGAAGGTGGCTAAAATACTGGCAAAGAAATAGATGGCACAAAAGGATTGAGTATTGAGCTAGGGATATAGCTCAGTGGCACAGTGCTTGACTGGCAAGTGCAAGGTCCTGAGTTCAATTCCTGGCATTAAAAAAAAGATTGAGTACTACTGACAAGTGATATAGGGCAGCCAGAAAACTCAGGCAGTAAGGGAAATCACACAATTGTATAGTATTCTCCTTTTACCAGGTGACTAGCCACATGCATTGCATTGGGGCTCTCCAGAATCTGATTCTAATTTTCTTTTTACACTTCTGCAATCACTTCCATAGATTCTTTTTCTATCAATATGGTTTCAGGGACCCTCAAATATGTCTGCTGCTATTCTCACTTTTTGTCTTTACTCATTTATCCATTAATCTGTTTTGTGTGTTGACTGAGGATAAATAAACACTGGGGACAGGAAAAGTAATCTGATGCCATTCCAGCTCTTATGAAACTTTCAAACTATTTGCCAACAGAAATTCTTGTCCCTGTCTAAAATGCTACATAGCCATGACACTCCTCAAGGCCTTTCCTGATGCCTTATTTGATTTAAGTTATTTCTCTGATAAAGATCTGGCTGGCACTAACTGTTATGTAAAATTGGTAAGACTTTCCAGATCACATTTTGTTACTGGATTCTGGTAATTATGTGTCTTTGTTATTTTTGTTATCAAGTCTTAATGATTAGGTATCATTAGTTTTTATTGCCTTTTTCATTCTTGCAACTGTAAAACGTGGAAACTTCCTTCTGTGCTATCACAGAAATTGCCTGATTTCACGCAAATAATTTTTGCTTTGAGTTTTATTCATCATCTTTGAGCTTTCTGCCATTTTTTAGACTTCAACTTCCCAGACCTACCTTGACCTTGAATTCCTTGTATTATTCGCATGGTATATTGTCCTATTCTATCAGCCACTGAGGATCTAAAATATTACCTGCAATAAGCATAAAAGAGAATTCACTCAGTAGTTTTATCCACCACTGCATACCAGGATGCAAGAATTCTCCGAGAGCATCACATTTGCAGCCCCGTCTAGGCAGACCCATAACCAAGCCCAGATTCCCAACCCTCCATCTCGCTAAGCAGGTGTTGCCTGAGAACAGTCCCTGTGCCAATTTCTGTGGCAGTCAGGATCATTTGTCACTAGAAACAGCTCGATGCTTAATTTAAGGAAAATATAAATGTATTTATTAGCTGGTGTTCGGAGTCCACAAACACTCAAGAACCACAATTCAGAATCAGACAGGAAAGGAAGAGTAAAAAGCTCTAGTCTCACAACGTGCCAGCAGAGGGCACTAGAAGCCACAGACTTGACCAATTACACTGCCATGAACTGGATCCTGTAACTAGGGGGCTGGCAGCTATGGCCGCAAGACCCTCAGGGAGGATTGTCCACTGCAGCCGCTTCTCTGTTTCCCTAACACCTGACTCCAGGGCAGGAGCACAGGCTTGCTGAGCCTAAGCCACGTACACAAAGTTATTCTATTGCAAAGGAGGCTGCAAAAGAAGAAATCTGGCTTCCATGACGGCTTCCACGATGGAAGTTCCAGATTCTGCAGGCATAGTATGGAGGAAAGGAGAGGGAGGAATGTTCTCCAAACAGAGTTCTGGCAGGACGCGTGTGGGAACTGACATTAGCACTCTAGCCGGGTCTACCCAGCCCCAGGATCTGGACATGTAGAGAACTTTACCAGAGGAAAGGGGTGAAGTGTGATCTGACACATTCAAGCCCCCTTTGACACTAAGGTGGGGATACTACAATAACTGTCAGGATAACACATATCTTAATTGTCTGCCACTTACTGCACACATCTAGAGTATGCTACCATTCTTTTGCCCGAGTAATACACAGAGTCCTGAGCATAGGATCAGCCGTCTCAGCCCTCCATCTGAAGACCCAGGCTGGAGACCCCCAGCTGCATTTCTGTCAAGCTGGCCCGTGTAATTTTTGCCTCGCTGCCAAGGGAGGATCCCATCCTCCCTCTCTCATTGGCCTATAAATTCACCTCCCCTGGGCAGGGAGCCAAGGACCAGAGAGAGACTGGTTTCCTATCCAGACCTTCCCACTAGGTCCAGGGGTAACAATGGTACCAGTACTGCTGTCCCTGCCATTCCTTCTGGGTCCTGCAATCCCCCAGGAGACACCAGGAGCTGGTGAGTGGGCCAAACAAAGGGAAGGGCTAGAGACTAGAGGGAGGGCAGAGGGCCCGGTGTGGCTTCGAGGCCCAGGTTTCCCATAGTGATGTGTGGGCACAGCTGTCAGCTAATTCAGCTCTACTTTATTCAGGGAGCCTCTGACCACATAAATGAGAACTTAAGGAATCTGAACCTATAATCAGATTTAAAAAAATACTAAGACCCAGCAGGAGCAGGGATCTAACCTGGGGTCAGACAGCAGGATGGAGCAGAAACCACGCAGAGAGCTCCTTCTGTTCCTGTTATTGCCACACTTCTACTAGACGGGCACACCTATCTGGGTGGGCAGAGGGTAGCAAACACACAGGCAGGTAACTTGGAAGGAGAATGTTAGGAGGAAACCCAAGACCTCACTGCACAGTCAGGCAGTGAGCGTGGAAGGTGGGGGACTAGAGGAGAAGAGTACAGGCTCGCGGAGATCCAGAGGCAATTCTAGGAAAGGAGATGAGGCTATTCGTGGCAAACTAATGTTCAAGATGAAAAGACAGAAGCTAGTGATTTCTAAACTGCCAGCTTGAAAACTTGTTACTTGTGTCAAAATTAATTGCATTTAGAATGTTAGTACATTCTCTACCAACATCTGTATTAATTGGAGTTCTCCACAGAATCAGAACAAATGGATAGATGATAGATTAGGTAGGTAGGTAGATAGATGGATGGATGGATGGATGGATGGATGGATGGATGGATGGATGGATAGATAGATAGATAGATAGATAGATAGATAGACAGACATAGAGCTGTGATCAAAAAATATGGTATGTGCTTAAGTTTTGTTAAAGTATAGTAAAGGACACATTACCATTAATGCCCCTCAAATCTTCCCACTCACTTCAAACACTCTCATCCCATCATTCTTGCCACTTTCTGAAGCGTTTCTAGAAGTCTTCTGTCAGGAGTAGCTTTAGTTACACTGCTGTGGCTGCCTCAGTGTCTTGAGTCCATTCAAAATGTTTCACTTTCATGGTCATCTTGACTTTGGGGAAGAGCCAGAAGTCTGGAAATACGTGATCCAGTGAATATGATAGACGAGGACTCATATATATATATATATATATCAGCCATCATAGGGAATTTGTACCTGTACCCGCTATATCTTGGCTTTTTCTATCTCCCATTCCCCTCCCCTCCTTTCAACCCTCTTCCCTTCCTTATTTACGAAAGCTTTGTCTCCATTATTTCCTTCTATTCTTTCTTTTTTTATTTATTTAGTACAGGGTCTACAAGGTCTCACTACATAGATTAGACTTGTAGTGATTCTCCTGTTTTCAACCTCCCAAGCACTGGGATTACAGGCACGTGTCACCATGCCCAGTTGCAATCGCCATCTCAGCATGCCCTGGGGGCAGGGCCAGAACAGCCTGCCAGGGATTGAACCCAGTCGCTGTACTCTGCCTAAGCAGGAGCTTTGCTCTGCTGAGCTATCTGGCAGGCCCCTATTTCTATTCTTTTTAATTGTCCCTTCTTTTCTTATTCTCTCCCCCCTCCCCTTTTTCCCCCTTCTCATTTGAACATATTTTCTACCTCCCAATGTGTATTATAAATTTTGGTCCTCGCTTATAGTTTCAGCTCTTTGCACCAGAGAAACCACGTGCAGCTTGAACATGTGTATCCAAGTTATTTCACTTAAGAGTAAGGTCTCAAGTTGCATCCATTTAGCTAGAAATTTCTCAAGTGTATCCTTTTCATGGAAGTATTCCACTGTACAAAAAAAAAAAAAAAAGTTCTGTGTGAATGCACTGGTTGATGGGCATCTGGGCTGTTTCCAAGATTTGGCTATTACAAATGAGGCTGCTATAAATATGGGTGTGCATATATCAATGATGTATGTGCTTTTCTTTCAGGAAGATACCAAGAAGGAGAATAGCTGGGTTGAATGGAACCTCTAGTTTTAGGTTTTGGAGGTATCTCCACATTGATTTCCATAGTGGTTGCATCAGTCTATACTCCCACTACAGATGGAGAAAGGTTTCTTTTTCCCCTAGCATGTCAGCATTTGTTATTGCATGCCATAATATTTTTGGCATAATCTAAATGACTTGGGACATCAAGGCAAGCATGACAATGCAACTAAGGAGATGAACAAAAGGGGGCTTACAGTTCAACATCTGAAGTCAGTTTCATCTGAGGCTCAAGGCAAGTCCTTTGGAGTCGTGAGCCTGTAAAATCAAAACAAATTCTTTACTCAATATGTAATGGTGGAACTGACACAGAGCATACATTCCTATTCCAAAAGAGAATAGGAAATTAGAAAGGAATAGCTGACCCAAAGGAAGACCCAAATCCCACAGAGCAGAACTTAAATCCCATAACTGCATATCTGTCATCTGTACACACCGCCATGAGGGGCCAGTCCTCAAGGCCTTGGGCTCCTCTACTCCTTGCTTTACTGGTCACCCCCCAAATGACTGGTCCCCAGAGCCCTCAGGTGATGTTGGAAGCTTTCCTCCTGGGGGTGTCACGTTCCTGATTCTTCTTTCTTTCTGATGTGTTTACTAAGGCTCCACTCCCACAACTCACTTAAATTTTAATCACATTTAGAAGCTCATTACAAGAATAATTTAATTACTTGATCTAGGAATCTCCCATATGGCCCTTAACATTATTAATACCCATGTGACTTACACTTTTGTGGACTAATTATGGAATTAAGCATGGAAATATTTCACTCTTCCAGTCCTTGCCTTGTTCCAAAATGCAAAGAACAGCTCCAGTAATTCTAAGATCCCTGCTAGTCTTACTCTGTGCTGATATGTCTGGATCATTTTTTGAGTTTTCCAGTGAAGTCTCCTTTCCATGCTTTCTAACAATATGTATTTGTCAGGTTAAACTAGGCTGTGCTTCACTTAGTGTAGTGGCATATACCTGTGATCTTAGCACTCAGGAGGCTGAAGCAGGAGGATTGTTCTGAGTTCAAGACTGGCCTGGGCTACAAAGTGAGCTCAAAACCAGCCTGAACTGCATAGCAAGACCCTGTCTCAAAAAGAAAAAAAAAATAGCTATGCTTCAATGGCAAATAAATTTTTAGTGACCTACCAAAAGATTTTTGACTTCTCACTGATATTGAGGTCAGTGAGAAGTGGGCAACTTTTATCTCCTCCATAAAATGACCCAGGAATTCAGACAGTTTGCATTTTTTTCTCTTCCATGTTACTCTTTGGCCTCCATGATCACTGTTCATGTTAGTTTTTCCACCACTCTGTTTATTTTGGCTCATGGCCTCAGAGGTTCCAGTCCACAGCCATTTGGCCTTGCTTCCTTTGGGGCATGTAATGAAGCAGAACAACATGGTGAGGAGCAGTGGCAGAGAAGTTACCCACCTCGTGGCAGCCAGGAAGAAAAGAGAAAGAGAAAGGTGCCCAAGGGTCCCCAAGCCTTTCAAGGGCACATTCCCAGTGACATGACTTCCCTCCAGGAGGCCCCACTTCCTAAAAGTCCCACCACCTGCACCTCCCAACAGTGTCACAGGCTGGCATCCCAGCCTTTAATGCCTGGGCCTTGAGAGGTGCTTATCCAAATCACAGCATCCCCAAAAGGAGGAAACTCAGAAAGGGAAAGCCAGCCCAGGGTCTTGGCCAGAGGAAAGACATCACTTCCATCCACTCCTATTCCCTTTTGCCAGAACTCAGTCACGCAGTCCCATGATATCTAGAAGGACACTGAGAAATATCTTATGTGTGCATCAGAGGGTACAATGTACTGAAGGCATAGAGCAGTCTCTGAAAAGTCATCGCAGAGTAAACACAGAGCTCATTCATACACAGAGCCTGGTGTGAGCTTGATGTTGGGGTAGGCAGAGCTGGACAAGAAGAGGGCCGTGGCCAGATGTCGCCTCATGTCCCTCTGAAGCCTAGCAGTGGCTCCCCCATGCAGGTGCCTCCCCCTTCAGAGTCTTCTTCTGTCTTACAGGTCCTTACTCCCTGGCCTTTCTCTACACAGGGCTGTCCAAGCCCACTAGACTCTTCCCCAAATTTCAAGCCACTGCCTTCCTCAATGACCAGGCCTTCTTCCACTACAATAGTGACAGCAGGAAAGCAGAGCCCATAGGACCATGGAGACAGATAAAAGGAATGGAAGACTGGGAGAAGGAGAGCCAACTTCAGAAGGCCAGGGAGGAAATCTTCCTGGTGGCCTTGAAAGACATCATGGACTATTACAAGGACAGAGAAGGTCAGTGGACTGCAGACCACCGGGGGGGATCTTAGCACAGAGATAGCCCCACATATAGGAGCGGAACAGGCTCAGGAGTATGGAAACACTGTCTCCCCTACAGGAGGCACAAGTGGAAATGCCCAAGCATATCTGTGTCTCCCACACTGTAGCACACGTGCTTCCTCCTTCCCATGGCCTCCCCATCCTCAGCCCAGACCTCAGCTCACAGAGAAAGTGATATCCACCTCACCTCCTAGCCCCACCACCCCTGATTTCCTGCCTTCACATCCCACCTATCTGAGGCTCATCCCACTCCAGAAGGCATGGCGATTCACCCTGGGTGGAGAGCGACCTAACCTTGGAATCAATCACAGCTGAGTTCATTTGGTGGCTCCACCAGTGATTGCCTGTTTGATGGTAAGCACGTTTCTTAATTAGATGATGAGAAACTGCAAAAGTTGGAGCACTGAGACTTACCTCTAAAAGATTCAGGAAAACATCCGCACATAGATTCCATAAAGGATGTAACAGTGTGTCTCTCACCTGCAGGCCTTTGGCATAGGGCAGGATGCAGGCTGTAATGGCTCAACTAAAACGTTGAATAAGTAAAAAGAAAGTATCTAGCACAAAGCATAACCCATACTGGGATCTCCATAAAAGCTGAATTCCAAACCACAAACTGCTAGACTTACAAAGAATCATAAAGCTTTTTCTGTCCCATAAGGAGCAGACACACAGGGCACCATCTTCTATACTTGGGGTGACAGAGAAGGTGGCAGAGCCAGAGAAATATAAGTTCTGTTTCCCGTGAAACACAATGCCTACTCCCTCAAGGCAGTACGTCTCAGGTGTGGTGAACTTCCCATGTCAAATTATTATAAGAGTCCAAATGTAGATTTCTGAGTTCAAAAATGTGCAAGATGTTACACAGAATCTGAAAGATTTCCAGAGTTATATAAAAATCTGAAGTATGTGGAATAAGGCAAATGGCCTGGGAAGGGTGTCAGAACTAGGAGCAGGGAGGACAGCTGGTGTCTGGAAGAATATGGGAAGAAACTTTGATTGACTGAAATAGAAACACTGAAGTGACCCAGGTGGGGTGGTGCACACCTGGAATCCCAGCCCTGTAGGAGGCTGAGGCAGGAATATCACAAGTTCAAGCCCAGCCTGAGCAACTTAGTGACCTAGCAAGCCCCTGTCTCAAAATAGAGAAGAGCTAAAAATAACTCAGGGCAAAAGCCCTGAATTCTGTCTTCAGTACCACAAAAACAAAACTTAAAGTAGTGGTTACCAGTGAAAAAGCTGAAGAGATAAAATAACAGCATGGTAACTAATATTCATTGACCTTTTACTATGTGCCAAGTGTAGGTTTAATACTTTTAATTGCCCACAATATCCTCCTAAAGTAGCACTACTACCAGGTCATAAGAAAAGTGAAGAACAGTGATAAGGCTCAAATTTATGCAACAGGCCAAGCTGAGTGCTGAGAAATCTGGGATTCATGAGCAGATCAAGGGAAAGCTATAAAAGCCTGTGCCTACAGCACTTCCAGGCTCAAGTAAACAACTACTTTATAACCAACTTGACTTGCCCCAAGGAGATCAGTTTCTAAGACTTAGTGCTCATGAGCAAGAGCACTGGGGCTTTAGTGATTTGAAATAAAGAAACCAACCACCAGAGGCTGACTGTGGTGGCACACACCCACTATCCCAGCACTTGGGAAACTAGGACAGAAGGATCACTATACGTGCAAGACCAGCCTGGACTATGTAATAAATTGAAGGCCAATGTGAACCTCAGAGTGAGACCCTGGAGGAGAGAGAGATGATCAAAGTATGTTTACTCAAGTAGTGACATAAATTCTACCTAGAACTAAGAAAAAACAAGAGATTCCCATAATCTTTATGAAACAACAAATAATTTCTTTTGAATTTAGCAATGCACTTCATTGTGCATGCAATGAATTCCTAAGACCTCTCCATCTATTCAGACAAATAAGCTTCATTAAATGAGTTGATGTAGAAAGGGTAGAGATCTGTCCATAGTCTTTCTCTCTCAAGTCCCCAGATCTGACAAACATATCATCTCAGCCGGGCATGAAATGCCAACCCAAAAAAGTTTCTCTCTCCATCTACTATATATCTAGCTAATAACCTATTTGCCCAGATGAAGGGATCATATGTTGAGGTTTCCAAAATCTGTCTTCCTGTTGGATTGCAACAGGAGTAAGAGTGCACAGGAATAAGAAGAGTTATTCAGCTGGAGGTGGCACCAGGTTGACTAACTCCTTGTGGGATTGGGGGAGGCTTCAGGGTCTCACACCTTTCAGGGAATGTTTGGTTGTGAGATCCAGAATAACAGAAGCAGTGGAGCCTTCTGGAGGTATGCCTACGATGGACAGGACTTCATCGAATTCAACAAAGAAATCCCAGCCTGGGTCACCTTGGACCCAGCAGCCCTGAAAATCAAGCGGAAGTGGGAAGCAGAGGAAGTCTTCGTGCAGCGGGCAAAGGCATACCTGGAGGAGGAGTGTCCCAGGATGCTGCGGAGGTACCTGAACTACAGCAAGGCTCTCCTGGACCGGCAAGGTACTCACTGCCTCCTATGGTCTGCTCCCAGGGCTGGGCTGAGGGAAGCCAAGGTGATCTGGAGATAGGCTAGGAACTCAGAACTAAAGCTCAGGCTGTTCCCATCCAGTAGTGGAATCCTTCAGAGGCCAGCCTTCACCTCCTAACATTCATTTTCCCCCCTGGGAGGACATGATGTGGGCTCCAAAAGCAAAGTTGATCAAAATTTCAAGTTGGGTGGGATTCCATAGCAGATTTGGCTAAATAATCCCCCAAGTGACACATGAGGAAGCTAGGGGTCAAAGAGGTTAGGCTCACACTGTCCCTGAAAGAATTGGGACACAAATTCCATATTGCAGAATTCAAGTCCTGTAGTTGTTCCCCTCTCTGCTGATACCTTTTGTCTTGCTTGTGGAGAAATGAGCAGAACTGAATGTCACACACTGAGGCTTTGGCTGGAGAAGTAGAGAGAAATAAGACCTCCAGTGAGCAGGGAATGAAATTGCAATGAAAGTTGGATGGACAAAGATGCAGGCAGACCTAAGGAGTTGGGCTAATACTTGAGGAAAGAGTAACGAAATTCACTGAGGCTTGGGGTGGAGGAGGAATAGAGAAGGGTGTGGGGCATTCACAGTGTGTTGCCATCATAAGTCAACCCACGGTGAGGTAGGCAGGGCAGTAAAGTAGGCATTCTAGGACCTAACACGGAAGGCTCGGGGAAAGTCTCAGCCTTCCCCAGTCTTCCCAAAGGTTTCTTCAGGGAACCAATGCAGACCTTAGAGCTCTGCAGAGCGCTAACATCTAAGAAGCCAAGGCTGGGAGAGGCATAAGCAGGGATAATTTCACTTCCAGCCTCCGATGTCCATACTCCATCCCTCCACAGATCCTCCCTCTGTGTCAGTCACTGGCTACTTGGACCCAGGAAAAAACAAGACAGTTAAATGCCTGGCCTATGACTTCTACCCACAAGGACTTGGTCTGCGCTGGATCCGGACTGGCAAGAAGCGGGAGTCTGAGTCAAGGGTAGATGTTCTTCCCAGTGGCAATGGCACATACCAGTCCTGGGTGGTGATGGAAGTCCCCCTGCAGGACAGAGGTCCCCACTTCTGCCTTGTGGAGCATAGTGGACTGGCCCAGTCCCTTACAGTGCCATGGGAGGAGAAGCAGAAAACCAGGGATAAAGGCATTTTGGGGACCCAGCCTCGGCATGAAAGAACTGAACTACGGAAATCACCATCATTGTACCAGCAAGACCCCAAATCCAGGCGGATTTGGCAACAGAAGACTTGAACATCTGATCCTGAGCTCACTCTTACTGCCAAATCACCTCACTTTAGAAAACTCCCCAATATCCAATCTGTAAAGTATCAGTCAAATTAATACCCTTGACTAGCACAGCAAAGAAAGGTATTTCTAAACTATGAAGTGCTATAAAATGTGTGTTGGCTCTCTTATTTGTCTACCCACAAGCATTTGGTGCATCTGAAATTCTTGGTATCCACTTAAAGCAACCTTAGGCATCTTGAATTTGGGTATGTCAAACGCAACTTGGACCACCTAACTCCCTGGGCATTGTTCAGGTGTCCATAGATGGCATCCTTAGATATGTTCATGGCCCCTCTGGAAACCCAAGCATCTTCTGTACCTCAGTTTCCTCAGCATGCCCTCAGATCCCACCCTTCAGCCAACCTATTCAATCTTACCTATTTATGGTGGCTTTGGGACACACACACAGCCAAGGCTTCTTTGAGAGGCCTCTCTTCTCTAGAGCACACTCCCAAGGAGGCAGGCATCAGCTTTGATGCTCTTGAACGCCTCTTAATCCATTGTAGAATGTTTTTCACCGCAGTCACCCACGCCAGGTGATAGCCAAAGACAGAATAACTCTCACACCAGGCCTGAAGCCTCACCTATCTATGAGGTGTTTTTTCCCCTTCTCTGAAACAAGAACTTATAATCTTATTTTCTTGAAAGCCTAACTGTCAAGACTACATCTTTTTTTTTTTAATACTTTGGCTCCAATTTGAAGATCAGAGTTGAGAAATTATCTAGCTCATTTACATGAAACCCATGGTCTCCATTTCTAGAGCATGTTTTAAATGCATTTGGTTATAGGGTCTCATTACACAGCTCAGACTCATATTGATCCTCCTGTTTTCAGCTTCCCCAGCGCTGGGATTATAGGCATGCACCACCAGGCCCTGACTAAGTTGCCAGCTCAGAGCACTAGAAGGCAGAGCCAGCTTGGCACGCAGTATGGGGGATTGAACCCCAGTCCCTGCACACTTGCCTAAGCAGGCACTTAGTCTGCTGACTATCTCATTGGCCCTTTGGCCCTAGAGGGGTTTTTTGGGGGTTTTGGGGTTGGGTGTGTTTTGGGGGTTTTTTTGTTTGTTTGTTTGTTTGTTTGTTTGTTTGTTTGTGGTACTGGGTATTGAACTCAGAACCCTGCACTTGCCAGGCAGGAATAGAGCATTTTTTTAAAGCTCTATTTGAACAGTAGAAATCAACAGGGAAGTAAAAACAGTCAAAAAGGGAAAATACGGCTATTGATATTTCAAAATACAACACCTTGAAAAAAATAAAAAGTAATAGGTAAACATTTTACCTCAAAGAGAAAGCCAAAGCCAACCTAAGCATACTGGGCTGAGGAAGATTGAAATATAAAATCTGGCCTAACCTAAGAGGTAGGCGGGGGTAGACAAAAGAGGAAGAAACTCAAAAGATCAAGTCCTGGCCAGGTATTGGGGAGGAGGGGAAAGACACAGAGCTACTTCGGCACTTCAAGAAAACCTCCTGGAGGGAATCACGTTTCAGAGCAGGTTGTAACACTGAAGGCACCTTGCCAAGAAGACATCAAAAGATTGCTCTTAACCACTTGAGCCAGTTACAGGGGGAGTCAGACAACCTGACAAGGGAAATGACCTACAGGTAGAGCTGGACCCTGGTGACCAACTGGACACAGCAGAAAAATAGAGAGAGTCAGAGAACTAGGTGTGGGTCCTCCTCTCACTTCCTGCCCACCCAACAAAGTGCCACTAACACATTCTTTCCTATGTGGGAGACCAACTTCAAATGCAGCTGGTGGGAGCCCTACTCTAGGAGGCCCTCCTTTAATAATTCTTCCATCTGTAGTGCCGCCTTATCTCTCTCTGGAAGATTTCTCCAGGCATAGCTTACCAGGCACACTGGGAGGGTCAAACAGTGAATGAGGTAGAAGATGCCAACCAGGTATAGAACTCAAACACCTTCCATGTTACAGTCCTCTTCGGTTTTCCTGACTTGGTACTCTAATCAGCACTAGAAATAATCAAATAAGACAGGTACAACGCTTTCTTATATAGAGTTTACATTAACTGTGCTCATTAAAACAATACTCACTGTCAAGGTCTAGTTTAAATCTCACCTCCTTCCATAACCATTTCCCTGATTGCAAACCCCAATGGGTACACTTTCCAGGCTGATATTTCTTCCAGATGCAAACAGCAGGGAAGATTCCAATTAATACACGGCATGTGAGTAAGTCTAATGTTACATTATTTAAGGATTGCAGGTTTTCCTATGTCTTGGAACACTCCACCACTTTTTTATTTCTTCCCATGTGAAAATAAAGAGAAAGAAAAATTAAGGAATCAAAGAAGAGTAGAGGTAGAGAAAAAGGAAAGGAAAAGCACAGAAATCAACTTGGCCAACTCCTGAATTACAATTCAGAATTTTTCCATTGGTCACACTCAGAATCATGGTGTATCCACCCACCCATCTAACCCTCCATCTATCCATTTATCCACTGACCACCTGTCCATCCACCCATCCACCCCTTCATTCATCCATCCATCCATCATCCATCTAACAAATGTTTATTGAATAAAGCACTGAGGTAAGATGTTACCTGGTGGAGAATTTAACCAGAAACAAGTCATTCAACACAGTAGTAAGTAAAGTTATATATTAACTATCAAACACTGAAAACTTCATGAACTTTTTCAAATAGAGAAATTTTTAATTAAGTCATGGAACATCAACTCAATGAAATATTGTTACTGAAGAAAGTGAGCTTAGTGGTAAAGTTTGTCTTGGTGGAAAACTACATATCTAAATGGTCCCAAGAAAAATCTTTGTGAAATGCCTCAGAATTCCTACATGGTGTCTGACTTTGAACTTGGGTGAGCAAGTGGATACAGCACTAATCTTGTTGGAAATTTTTATTGACCCTATTGAGTATCAAGGTCTGATTCCATCATTTGTAAGCCTCATGAAGTTGGTCTGGCCAGTTCACTTTCAAATCTCTTTATAACTTTATAACCTTGAGAACTAGAAGCAGCTAGTGCTGTGAATGTCCCTGTTTTGTCATCTGCTCTTCGTGTCCCTCCTCAGGCCTCTTTCTACAGGTGTGTGGGCTTCCTAAAGCCCTAAGAGAATTCCCTAGGAGAAAATTCTGTTGGCGTGGTGCCAAGCACACCATGCCAACCACCAAAATTGAGCATGGTGGCACATGTAATCCCAGCACTGGGGAGGCTGAGGCAGGAGGATCACAGTCTGAGCTGCTTAGTGAGACCCTGTACTAAATAAATTAATCAATAAGTGAAAGATTTTTTTTTAATTTTAAAAAGTGTTTTGGAGGCCAAAAGACAGAAGACTTTTCAGCAGTACAGTAATAACCAGATATTAATGAATACAGTAGATTAGAGGCCTAGGGGATAAACTTGTGGCAGAAAAACTATCATCCCAGAGTAGAGGTAACTGTGGTGGCATTACAGGGATGCAAATACTGGAGCCTTCATTTCTAGCCTCTTTGTTACTCCGACACTCCATCTTTGTTAGGCTATGTCCTTAGCCTCTAATGTTTCTCTCCTCTTTCTACAGTAAGATGCATGGTCCAATGTCACTTCCAAAGGAAGACGACTTTAATTTCCTTTGAAAATTCATCAATTACCTTTAAGGTAACTGGTGTCATCCTGAATGTAGAGCTAACCATAAAATAAGAGCTCACGAGCATTCGTTTTGGCCAAAGAAGGGGAAAGACCTAGAGCTGCTCTTCAGCACACACGAGGCTGTTTTCCCCAGACAGTTTCCCATCGTAAAGCCTCTTGCAGAGCCCACCATGCCAACAGAATTTTCTCCTAGGGAATGCTCTTAGGAATTCAGGAAGCCCATGCACCTGTAGAAGGAGGCCTGAGGAGGGACATGAACTAGCTGCTTCCAGTTCTCAAGGTTATAAAGAGATCTGAAAGTGAACCAGACCAACTTCATAAGGACCTTGACACTCAATAGGGTCAATAAAAATTTCCAACAAGATTAGTGCTGTATCCACTTCCTCACCCAAGTTCAAAGAAAATCATTTCATTCTCCTTGAAGAAAATTCTCTTTCTAAGCATGAAAGTAAGTTTTCAATATAGTACTAAAATCCCCCACCACAAAAAAATACAAAAAATATACGTATTTTTTATGGGTTACTGCTTAAGCAAGTGGACTCTGGAATAAGATTGAATAACTTTGACTGGAAACTGTGTCATTTATAACTGTGTGGTCTCCTACCTCAGGTTTCTTGTCTGCGATGTAGGAATAATGTGGCACTTATATCCCCAGAGTTTTACAATGAGGGTTACATGAGATGACAGTGTAAATAACACTCTTTAGAGACAGGTACATAGTAATTATTAGTTAAAATAATAATTAGTATTGGTGTTATTACAATTAAGAAGACCTTCTTAAGCTGTTTACTGTTCAACGCCACCTGCGTTATACTAATTTATTTACTCTTCACAACAACCCAGTGAGGTAAGTGCTGACATTACCCTTCCTTTGCAGATGCAGTAGTGGCAGCGATCGGAAGGATTTCCCTACCAAATATTAAGGTACATCAAAATATACATACACTAATCTCAATATAACCAAGTATCAACATAATGTTAAGGCTATGGTCTTGGGTCAAATGTCCATCTTGACACGAAGAAGACTGGCTCACAGCTTACACTCCCCCCGCCCCAGCAATTCATAGATCCCCATACACCTTTGTTCCCACTGTGTATGGACAGACTTTTTGACCATTGAGGAACACGTATTAGATATGTGGTAATATGAAAGGTAGGAGACTAGGGTAGCCCCCAAATATTTCCAGTCTACACGCTTCCCATGGGCTGTGCTCCATAACCTCACTGTTCACGGTCTCTGAGCTAGACCCCGATGACACCTCTATCTTTCCCTGCAAATGTATCTCGACTCTGGAAACATCTGGTAGTATCTAATCGAGGCTGTGGAGCCCAAACTGGAGTAACCTGGAGTTTGAGTCATAAACTAAATGCTTCTAGCTTTGACCTTATGCAAGTTAGTTGAGATCTCTGTGCCTCAGTTTCCTCATCTATAATACTACTTGCCTCATGGAATTCTCGTGAGATTAAATGGGTTAATATATGGTAGGTGTTTAGAACAGTCCATGGCATGCAATCAATGCTCAATCTGCATTTGTGGATCTTTCTGGAAGTTTGGTACCACCATACCTGACCCTGTTTTAGAGCTGCTGCCTCTCAGTGTGTAAATGTGCTTTTTAGTCACTGCATGGCAGTGCAAGCCTGTAACCCCAGCACTCAGGGAGGCTGTAATCCCAGCACTAAGGGAGGCAGGAGGATGGCAAATTCAAATCCAACCTGGGAAACTTATTAACAACTTAGCAGGTTTCTGTCTCAAAATAAAAAAGCGGGTGGAACTGAGTGCAAAACCTCTAAATTTAATCCCGACACCAGAGGAAAACAAATTCCATCTGTCCTTGTGCCATTTCTACTAAGCAGAGCACCAGGGACTTCCGCGGCTCACAGCTCCTGTTCTGGGAGCAGTAGTATCCTCCAAACTGTTGAGCCCCCAGTCATTATGTTCAGGATCTTGAAATACCTTGTGCGGGCCCATGTCAGATTTCCTTTTTAAACTGATAGAGCAGAACTTCAGGATTAGGAAAAATTTACCTATTTTAAGGATGGACTCAGTTGCAGTTACATATATTGGCCACGAGGTGGCACTATGTGCCCCACCAATACGTGCCTGAGGATTCTAGCAGTTTTAAAAACCTGCGGAGAGATGCGGTTTTAGCAATATCCAAGTATATCCAGGGCCTGGCCCTAGAGGGGGCCTGGCCCTAGCTCAGGCCTTTAAGTGGCTGCTTCCACAAAGCTGTCAGCCTCAGGTTGCTGGAGTTCGAACCTCACACCTCTCCAGCTGGCCAAAAGTGCCCTGAAGGCGTTCGAGGAACAAAAAAAAAAAACTTATTCCAAGTATACCATACCTTCTTATTAACTATCCTAACCATGTGGTACAATGGACCCCTAGAATTTGTTCGTCATGTCTAAGACTGTACCAACATGTTCCTGGGCTAAACAACTAATGATACATAAATAAGATTTTGAAAGGGGGCAGGCCAAGCCAACTTCTTGTCTGTTTTCATGCAAGTTAAGGTGAAAATTCCTGAGCATGCCTAATGCTCCACTGACCCAGGCTGGTGATGCCCACGAGAGATTTTCATCTGTTCTCGCTTAATAATATACCGTGGACTGCAACAATGTCTATTTGCCAAAAACAGAAACTCTGCACTCTTTGAACACTTTTGTCGTGGGGGCAGTTGTGTGAGTTGACTCCCTGAGGACTGAGCCCAGGGTCTTCAGGGACCTACATCTGCATTTTTTTTCTTTTCTCTTTGGAGACAGGATCTTAAGTTGCCTAGGGTGGACTCCAACTTGGGATCCTCCTGCCTCAGCCTCCAAGAGTGCTGGGATTACTAGGGTGTATCACCATACTTGGCTGGAAAGCTCTTATATGATTTGTAAAACCCTGAATATTAATCCCCTTTGTTTTTTGTTTGTCTGTTTCTTGGTTTTGTTTTTTTTGTGGTGTTTTTTTTGTTGTTGTTGTTTGTTTGTTTGTTTGTGGTTTTTTTGCGGAACCGGGGATTGAACTCAGGCCCTTGTGCTTGCCAGGGAAGCACTTATTTCACTGAACCATCTCCCCGGCCCCAATAGTAACCCCCTTTGAAAGGAAGTGCTGCCTTCAGGAGGTGCCTTCTGCACTCTCCTGCACAGATCCAGAGCATGACACTGCTGGTGACTCCCGGAGCATCTTCCTCGATCCCTGTTCTTTAGATGGCTAAAGGAATAAGTGTAGACCTTCTGCCCCATTCGTACTAGATTTCTTAAAATTAAAAAAAAAAATTAAGTTTTTATTTATTTGATGCAGGGTCTCACTACACAGTTGGACTCGCAGTGATCCTCCTGTCTCAGTCTGCCCAGCCCTGAGATTACAGTCATATTCCACCATGCCTGGTTTCAGCTGCCAGCAAGGAGTGCCCGGGGCAGGGCCTGCAGGGCATGCGGTACCAGAGATGGAACCCGGGTCCTTGCGGTGGCCAGGCAGGCGCTTAGAACACCAAGCTATCTTCCCAGCCCTGGACTAGTTTTCTAGGACAGTAAGCCACGTGTTGGGCAGCTGAAACTAAAAGGAAATTTACTTTCTCACAACCCTGGAGGAAGAAAGTCTAAGATCAAGGCAGTGGTGGTGTTGGTGCCTTCTACAACCTCTCTTCTTGGCTGGTAGCGACCCATCTTCTCCCTGTGTCTCCTCACGGGCCTCTCTCGGAGTCTGCACTCTGATCTGCTGTTTTAAGGACACCACTACTGGATTGACACCTACACTCCATGGACCACACTTTCCTCTTTAACGGCCCCATCTCCAAATACAGCCACCTGCTGAGGCCCTAGTGGGGTTAAGACTGCAGTGCGTCAACTTGGGGAGACGCTGCTCCACACACCGTAGCACCACATCTCCTTCTCTAATTCAAATTATCTTTTCTTTTGGTTGGTTTTTTTGCTTAGGTTAGAATTCTAAATCATTTTCCCACAGTTACCCACCCCTGGTTACAGCAAGTGGATGTATAAGCTCAAAAAGATAACATTGGGGGGCTGGTGAGATGGCTCAGTGGTCTAAAGCACCTACTTAGAACAAGCTAAGCTAAGCAAAGCACAGGGACCGCAGTTCAATCCCCCAGCACCACATGCCAGCCAGCCCCGCCCCCTGGTGGGCTGAGCTGGCCACACACAAAAATAAATAAACAAATAAATAAATAAATAAGATAACATTGGGGCCGGGGAGATGCCTCAGTGGAATAAGCGCTTCCCTGGCAAGCTCAAGGGCCTGAGTTCAATCCCCGGTTCTGCAAAAAAAATAAATAAATAAATAAATAATAACATTCATGTATTATCTGGTTTCAATAGGTATGCAGGATCTTTTCTGGCTGTTTATTATTAGTTTGATTAGCCTCTGATATGAATCAAGGCAGTTAAAATGATGCTGTCTGAATGGAAATATAATACAAACACATGAAATTTTAAATTTTCTTTTTTTGAGGGGTTACTGGGAGTCGAACTCAAGACCTTGTGCTTGCCAGGCAGGAACTGTAGCACTGAGGTATATCCCCAGCCCTCAAGATTTTATATTTTCTTGAGGCTACATTTTTAAAAGTAGAGAGCTGGGAGGATAGATCAGTAGTAAAGGATTTGCTTAGTATATGAGAGATCCTGTGTTCAAGCCCCAGTGCAGAAAAACAAAAATACTAAGTACTCAAAGAAATAAGTGAAACTAACTTTCACAAACCAAAATATCATCATTTCAGTGTGCAATCAACATTTTTAAATATATCCTCTTTTTGGTTGTTGTTCTCTTGAGACAGGGTCTCACTATGTAGTTCAGATTGGCCTTAAAATTGCCAAGATCCTCCTGCCTCAGCCTCCCGAGTGCTGGGATTATAGGCATGTGCCACCACGCCTGGCAACATCTTTTTAGCACTGTACCATCTTTGAAATCCAGTGTATATTTTATATTAAAACCAGTCTTGGATTGGGTTATATATTTTAAGCACTCAGTAGCCACATGTAGCTAATAACTAGCCTTTTGGAAAAGAAGAATTCAAATCTTAAACTAAAAAAGAGACTTTCCAAATGCAAACCTGGTCCTTAAAATGAATCCTGCCCTTGGATACCTGCGCACTGTGAGCCCAGGTCAAATGGTCGCCATCGTTTTCATTGCTGCTTCACAATGATCCAGGCAGTGTTCACCAGGTCAGCAGTCACATCAGACGTTTTCCTCCTGAGCCTGAGCTCCCGCGGACAGGCCAGAGCCTAGATTGCAACATCGTCAGCAGTGTGGGCGTGAGAGGCCCTTGAGGATGAATAAGGAACCTAGCTCATCCAGTTAAAATAAGTTTGCAGCTCTGCTGATTCCCATTGTAGAGGAGAGGGGGAAACACCTTTCAGGGTGTGTCAGTGAAACAGACCCAAGAAGGGTTTATTTTACAGAGACACAGGACCCGCTCAAGAGCTGTGTGGAAGCGCAGAGGCCTGAGCCCCCCTGTGAGAGAAGCTGAGTACACGTGAGGGGCGTCTCCAAGAAGGGACGTGTGGGACGTGTGCTCTTACGGTAGTGTCTGACGCTGAGATCTGCTGTCCACCAGCCAGTATTGCTGCGTCCTAAGGGTGGAAGAAGCTTCATTTATAGATGAGAAGGGTGAGTGAAGAGGCCAATTTATAGGTTTGCTGTGTCTTTAGGACTTTTTTTTTTAAGTTTCCTGAAATGGAAAAAGACTTGAGTAACTTCTGTGTCCTAAAGCTGCAGTTATTAAAAGTACATTTTAAAATCTCAATTCCCTTGTCACCTTGCCAGTTTTTGCCTCTCTCCTACCTCAACATAAATGCTCCTTTTGTCATTCTGCCCAGCCCTAGATAACCACCACTTTACTGTCTCTAAATTTGCCTACTTTCAGTACGTATATAAGTGAAATCAAATAGTCCTTGTCCTTTTATGAATGGCTTATTTCACTGGTGCACCGTTCCACACAGTTCACCTACATTAGCACAATAAGAATGGTCTTCCTTTTTAAGGCTAACTATATGTTTATCCAGTCAGCATAGGACATCATAGGTTGCTTCCAGCTTTTGCGGGCTGAGAACCATGCTGCTAAGAACAAATATCTCAAGTCCCTGCTTTCAATTCATCAGCAATATACAGGTGTTCCAATTTAATCAATCACGACACCTGATATTGTAGTTTTCTGTTTTGTTCTTCATTGTACATAGCTATATCTTCAGTGAGTGTGGGATGGTGAGCCCTTAATTCTTGCACAATCCATTCTGTGGGCTTGGAACTGTCACATGTTACCTGCTGCTGTGAAAATATAAGCTCAAGTTTATGAACGTTCATTTGATCCAGCGAGAGAGAAAACTTTCTCAGGGCCTCAATTTCCTTGTCTTGCGTAGGGAGCCAGCAGGAGAGCCACACTCCAACCTATTAGGTGAAATTCAGCCCCGGATACATTTAAAATGGAAATCTCTTTATATACGTGAGCTGCTTGACTCTGTTTGCTTTTTACCTATTTCTCTGTCCCCAAGGGGTCTGGGGGTCTTTGTCACTAGGGAACCAGTGAGAAAATGGGACTCCGGGGTCCTAGAGAGACCGCCTTAGCCGCGGATGGGAGACGCACTTCCGGCCTTTGTTCGTTGGCGGCGACGGCGGCCTGCGGGGGTCAATACGCCCACCAGGCGGCAGAGATTCCAGCGCTAGGTGTCAGTCACCGAACAGAATGCGTGCATTCTACTCCAGGCGCTATTTCTTCCGCCCTCACACTTTGGACCTCTCCCGCCCTACGCGCCCCCCATTTAGCGGCAGATTAAAGAGGTAGGAGGCCCCACTGCTCGGCAGCTGCTTCCAGGTGCGCCTGGGGCCAGCTAGTTGCAGAACTCAGAGCATCCCTGCTTGCTGCCCCGCCCCCACCCACCCGGGTCTTTTGGAGGCCCGCATTATTGAGCTGGAAAGCGCACCCTGGGCCTCTCAGCTTTCCATTGTCCCCTTCCTCGATGTTTTATTAGGGTCTTGCCAAGGTGCCGGGCTTGCGATCTTCCTGCCTCAGCTTCTAGAGTGCTGAAATTAGAGGTTTGCAGCAACGCCCCAGGCATCAGTTTTCATTATTCTTCAACATGTAATTAATAATCCCAGTGTAGGGTTAGGTACAGGACAGGTACAGGGGAAACAGAACCAGAATGGAACACTTGCAGGGTACTGACGTGTATTGTTGATGCACTCTAAAATACCAGAAGACCGAAAGATGAAGGTATAGAGCTGCTGCCGCAGGAATCGCAGAAACTTCCCCCAAAGTGGTGAGCGTTCGAAGGAGGCACAGCAACTGGCTCTGCTGTCATGTTCTGCTATCCAAGAAAAACATTAAAGTATGACCGCAAATTTCCTACACAGAGATTGTTAAAGCTCTTCTGCTAAAAATAGCCAAGCTGCTTTAAAAATACAAATACCTCTGAGTTTGTTTTCTAGAGATGGCATAACAGAGAACTGACTACCATATATTAACCAATTTACTTAACCATTCTGACCCTCAAATTTCTTTTTCCTAAAGGAGGGTTAATAGTAATAGTACTTTTAAT
>NW_004524611.1:16644667-16655665 GCF_000260255.1 Octodon degus | reverse complement strand
CCACCATGCCCAGTCTCAATTGCCGTCTCAGCGCATCCCAGGGGCAGGGCCAGCACAGCAGGCCTGGGTATCGACCCCCCAGCCCCTGTATCTGCCTAAGCAGATGCTTTAATCCACTGAGCTATTTGGACAGCTCTTTTTTTTTTCTTTATCATTATTTGATAAATACTGAGAATGTGATAGTCTCCTTATTGTAGAACCTCTTTTTATGCACACTTGGAAACATGGGAAGAAGAAAAGGCATAAATTCCAGAAAGCAGTAGGAAAAATGTGTTTGGAACCTTGATAGTAACCTCTCTGGTCCTTCCAAATTCTCTTATTATGCCTGTAACGTCTTGTATCATTTTATCTGGGTGTAAGGAAGCATGACAATGGCTATTCCTTAAAGGTGAAAAGTATATTTGTAAATCTCTGCAAAATCACTGTGACATATTTTCATAGGATTTGGGATATAGACCCACTAAAAGAACCAAGATTCTCAGGAGCTCGAGGGCCTACCTATAGAAAACATTCTGGGAATCAGAGGCAGCTAATGTTGCCTCCTTTTTTTAGATTCTCTTGCCCTGCTTTCATCTTCTTGAGAATTGAAGGAAATTATTTTTCTCTTCCTTTCTTTGGTGTGTCTGGATTTTTCTCAGGGGAGGGGGTGCAAGAGAGGATCGGGTAGACCTTTTTGCCCCATAAGCAATTACTTAAGCCATTTTACCAGTGAAGCACATTTCTCTGGAAGCTCCTACCCAGCCCTCAAAAGTAAGATCAATACTGAGAGGTCTGGCCATGCAAAGTGATATAATTTAGTAATCTGAATTTCAAGAAAATAATCCTAATTAAAATGTTGAGACATTTAATTCCTCAGAAGTAAAGGATTACCACAGTATACAGGACTTCTTAAAAACAAAAGAAGGCAGGTTGATGGTTAAAAAAAAAAAGAAAGAAAGAAAAAAGAATGGAAAAGTCTGCTTATTAAGATAAAGATACAGAACCACATGGTGGTGCACACCTGTAATCCCAGCACTTGGAAGTTGAGACAGGAGGATCTCTGAGCATTTGAGACAGGCCTGGGGGCTACAAAAGTAAGCACAAGGCCAGCTGAAATCACGTAGTGAGACCCTGTCTTTAAATAAATAAATAAAATAAAATAAGGACACATACAAAGAACATATATACAAAGATTGGGGCAACTGTGCAATAAGCCAGGGTCCCCAAGTCCCAGCCATGAGCAGGTAGTTCTGTCTCCACTATAGCGGATGAATTACTGGGGATTCAGTGTGGGCAAGTCTCAAGTCGGAGTTCAAAAACTCTAGGGGCACCCAGTCAGGGAGGGGGCTGTCCATGGCTTACTCGAAACCCTGCCACACGCATGAGGTGAGCAGCAGATAAGCCAGCAAAGCTTCATCTGCATTTATAGCCGCCCTCCGAAGCCCTCAAATCACTCCCCGAGCTCAGCGTCCTGTCTAATTCTCAAAGGAACACAAGCCCTACTATTAACCACACAGGCAAGGAAACACAGCCTGCATTCCTTATGAGAATATAATAATGAAATAAAGTGTGCAATCATGTAATGCATTTAAATCATCTCCAAATCATTCCTCTCTCACTCCCCTAGCCGTGAAAAATTCTTTCACAAAACAAGTCTCTGGTGCCAGAAAGCTTGGGGCCTGATGCAGTAAACTTTTCTACAATACAGATGTGATCCCTGGATTGCCAGGAGGGAAGGAGAAAATGCCCGAGCCTGCGGAACTCCGCCATGTTGGTCCACTGTGCTTTCAGATACTGTTGCTTTGTCACACAAAACATGAACATGTGAAGAACACATGTGTGAAACAGCAGGATTTCACATCACATGAAGAGCACTGCCCTGCTGACCAGGTGTGACACCCCACTCCACAAACACATGTTCTAGCTAAACAGACTGTATCCGTTCATCATTTTCTTGGTGTTCTTTTATAACTCAGCCATATTTTTGGTTAAGAGACTGTGCCATGGGTAATAAGTGTTATTTCTATAGCACAGATACAGTTATCAAAAAGACTAAGAAGGCAAGCAGGGACAAAAGGGGATACTGTGTGTGAGGTTGGACTGTATCTAATGCAGAGAGTCCTCAAATTACAAGCACCCAGTTCGCAAACATTCTGTAAACAACATGGTCAGTTGCAACCACGGCCTTCTCCAAGCTCCTTGAGCACCCTACAATTCAGCACCCTTGAAGGCTTGACCAGTAGCCCAGATTTAAGGCACAGTGTTTGATCTGCCATCTCTTCCTTAACCCCTTTGTCCATGCCCACAGGGAATCCCAACTAGTCCTTGCCGCCTTCTCCACCTGTCACTGTTCACTATTCAACTCTTCCATCCGGGTCCTCTTCCATATGGGTAATCCTCTTTAAGTCCCTGTCATAAGCCTCTGTCTTTCATCACTTACCTTAGGAATGTCTTCCCTTTCACTCTGTAAGCTTAAAAAAATAATCATCGTGGTTCATTTGATCAACAATAATCCAGGGGCCAGGGAGATGGCTCAGTAGAACAAGCACTTGCCTGGCAAGCACAAGGGCCTGAGTTCAACCCCTGGTTCTGCCAAAAAAAAAAAAAAAAAAAAAAAAAAAAAAAAAAAAAAAAAAAAAAAAAAAAAAAAAAACAATAATCCAGAGGTATAACTACAATAAGCAAAGATAAAGTCGTAAGTATTAATGTGAAATTATGTGGGTTACTACAACTATCTTAATGATTTGAAAGCCAGGATCTTCATTTGGAATCCTCATGGACATAAACTCTTGGATAATTCTCTGCTGTTTGAAACCTGTAGCTCATCTAAATTATATAAAATACTGTTTCCAACTCAAAGTTACTGTTTTCCTTCTGTGCTTAATATTGGTCCATATCAGAGATAACCGTTTGTTCAGATGGTAATCAAAGACCTGGTGAATATTTAAATAAATATTACAGCAAAAGACACATTGCCTCCCTCAAAATACTCCTCAAGTGGGACACACTCATCCCACTGTTCTTGCCACTTTATGAGGAAGTTCTAAAAGTCTTCTTTCATTAGTGTGTTTACAAGGTGTTATAAAAAATTTGGTGGATGCTGCTGCCAAGTGCCATGCAGTGAATAGGCAGGCTTGTCCACCACTCAGTGGACTGTATTCATCAGATCTGGCACCGTGTGACTCTTGGCACAGCCCCAGAGTTGAAATAAATATGAAAGGTAAATTAAATTAATTCACAACATCAAAGTAGTCAGGACAGCACAATGAAAGACACTCCTGGAAAAGGACTCACAGAACTGCTTTGGGAAGCACAAAGGACAGTGGGATAAGTGCATTCTAAACAAGCAAGAGTATCTAGAGGGACATTAATGGCAATGTGTCTTGTTGCAATAATTCTTTTTACTTAAATGTACACCTTTTTATCTAATTATATCTTATATGTTTGTATCTTACTCTTCTGGTTGTTTTGCTGTTGTAAAATCATTTTCCTATTTGGGGCCGGGGAGATGGCTCAGTGGAATATGCACTTCCCTGAAAAGCACAAGGGCCTGAGTTCAATCCCCAGTTCTGCCAAAAAATAAAAATAAATAATAATAATAATAATTTTCCTATTTAACTCACACTTACAGCTTCTTGCTGTTTTTTTTTTTTTTTTTTTTTTTTTTGGTACTAGGGATTGAACTCAGCACCTTGCACTTGCCAGGCAAGTGCTTATTCTACTGAGATACCTTTTAACAGTACAGCAGTCTGGTTTGGAACTTACTTTCTTTTTGAACTTAAAAAATACTTCCTTTTTTTTTTTTTTTTTTTTTTTGCTAATGTTTTAAGATGACATTTTTCCTCACTCTTCACAGGAATGTTTGTTAAATGCATGACATCTTCCTGTGTATATTTTAATTCACTTTACTGATGCAGTCGACATCATGGGCATCCTTCACACAATGAGGTCCTCAAGCATCAGCATGAAATATTCTCACTATACTTTCATTTGAAAGAAAAAGTAAGCAGAATCCTCAGTCGAATAATTTGCCCAGATAAAAATGAATCCTTTGGCTGGAAACATAGCTTAGCTTGCACTGTGTGCAAGACCTACAGTGCAATTCCTAGCACCACAAAAAAAAAAAAAAAAAAAAAAAAAATCCTGCTTTATGTCAACTCTTACAAGTATGTAGGGTTTTAAATATAAATTATTTCTGTGAGTGACTCACAAAGTCTAAATTTGTATAAAATGCCATCCTTGGAAAACTCTGTGCAACCACTTTTAGGGGTTTTTTTTTTTTGTTTGTTTGTTTGTTTGTTTTGTTTTGTTGTGGCTGGACTGATGCAGCATGTGGTGCTGGGAATCGAACCACAGTTCCTGAACTTGCCTAAGCTTGCCTAAGCAGGTGCTTTAATGCACTAAACTATCTTGCCAGCCCTGTGCAGCCACTTTTAAACAAATGTTTACTTTGCATTGTCCAAAGAGGAGCAAAAGACCTGTTTAAAACAAAACACACACTATCATATGCCTGCATCGTAGTCTTTATTTCTCAAACTTTATTGCAGATGACTCTTGCCCCTTATGTAGTAAATTTATTTACAAGGAAGAAATGATTTATAGACATGTCTCACCGTCGCGTATTAACTAGCCCATCACCGAGACACGGTACCTGATGCACATCCTAGAGGAGGAGAGGCGTGGTGTTGCTCATGGTTTCAGGGGACCCCTTCCATGGTCAGCTGCTCAAAGGCAGAAACAGCTCGGCTGGAAAGTATGGGAGCAAGAAGCAAAGTAGGAGCACAGTGTTCTGCAGGAGAAAAGAAAGAGGTGAGGAAATAGAGACCCCAGTTTTACACCTGTGTAACTCACCCAAACATATGCAGAAATTGTGCTTTACTAAATCCCAGGGTGGATTCGCAAACCAACCAAACTGACACTGCATCTTAACCATCACATATTAAGACCAATAGTGCTCACTCGCTCTTTCTTTCTCTCTTTCTTTCTCTCTTTCTTTCTTTCTTTCTTTCTTTCTTTCTTTCTTTCTTTCTTCAACATATTTTAGTACAAGGTCTCACTACACAGATTGGACTCATAGTGATCCTCCTGTTTTCAGCCTCCCAAGCTCTCGGCTTACAGGCACGCCACCACAATCAGTCTCAGTGGTTGTCTCAGCACACCCCAGGGGCGGGGCCAGCATAGCATGAAGGGGAACGACTCTTTTTTTTTTTTTTTTTTTTTTTTTTTGAGATGGTCTCTATGCAGCTCAGGCTGGCCTTGACTCACTTTATAGCCCAGGCAGATCTTGAACTGGCCATGACCCTCCTGCCTCAGCCTCCTGAGTGCTGGGATTATAGGTGTGCACCAGCACACCTGACCACAACCAAGAGCATTCCGATGCATAGTCCTATGCATGAAACCTGTTTTAATTTCTGGAAATCTCTGAGTTCTGACATTTCACATCTTTGAGTCTGCTTCATTTCTTTCCTGTTCCTTTTGGAGGAGAATTTAGTGGAGTCTACATGTACTTTAATTCTGAGAAATTTTCTTATAGTTTTTGGAGAGGATTCTGGGGATCAAAGGCTGTCCTGTGTGCCGGGCAAGCGCTTAGCACTGTGCTACACTCCTCCCATGCCCTACTTCATCTTCTCTGTTCTGTCTTTGCGAAGCTCCTAAAGTTTAGAGGTCCGCCAATAATTTGCATATTTTTCACCCATATTGCTAGTCTCTTTGCCCTTTCATTCTATACACTGGGATGTTTCCTTATCCTTCTTTCATTAAATTTTTTACATTGCTTTCCTATCCTTTTCCAAGATACCCCTTTTGTTTTCTGACTGGTGCTTATATAAAACATCCTGCTTTGGTTTTTGCTTACTGTTTTCTTCTGTTTCTTGCCTCATGGTTTCCAAGCTTTTCTCTTTGGGGCCTGCTGTTGTAGAAATGACCCAAAGGTGGCCCCACCATGCTTTCTTTTTTTTCTTTGGGTTTTTTGTTTCTTTGGTACCAGGAATCAAACTCAGGACCTTGTGCTTGTCAAGCAGGTGTTTATGCCACTAAACTATATCTCTGGCCCTCTTCTTTTCTTTTCTTTTTCTTTTTTCCAGCCTTTCCTTTCTTTTCTTTCCTCTTTACACAGAAGGCTAGGCACTTCAGTTCAAGGCCCACCAGCCAATGGAGAGCTCAACTTCTTACAAATCCAGTTGTTTTACATAGAGCCTCAGTAGGCTTATTTTTAGTCATTTAGAGCATGCCAACTTTGCATAACCTATAAAAATGCATCGAACATCTGCCAGCCATAGATAAGATAAACCTTGGAGCTATGAAGATCCTAAAGCTGCTGTACTGCAGAGCTCACTGATCTAGAGCCTCCCCATCTTGCTGCTGTGTGATGTCACCTGAACACACAAACCCACTCTCATATTCCCAAGTGTCCTAGGAGTTCCCTTGTCCTTACCCCTGTCAGAGTGGTAATGTAGACCACAGCTGTCCCTACACGGTCTCTTGCTGAGTTATACATCCCCTTGCATGGGCTCCTGTCCAAACTGCTTAATAAAATAAAGCCTGTTGTATGATACTTCCTTGTTGTAGCCCTGCCTCTTTCTTGATCAACCCCAAATCCTTGAATTCACCACCCCTAAGCATAAGACACTGGCTCTGCTCACACAGCAGGGCTGTCCGTTCACATGAAGCTGACCAGAAAGCTTGGGATATGTGGAGGCCTTGTACACTAGGCACTGTTGAGATGATCTGCTGGGAATTGAGCTACCAGCTACCAGGATCTGTATGTCTGGGCTCTTGGTCAGCTTCTCTTGCAGGAAATCCCCCAGTCTCCATCCTGAGAGTACAAACCTGGTTGCTACTTTGGATTCAATGGAGGAAAGGACTTGACCCTTGAAGGTGAGAGGAGCAGGGCAGTATATCTGTATGAGTCTGAGATCCCACACCCCCTCAACATAGTCCCCAGACCCAGCTAGACTAGGAGATTCCAGGTACAGAAGATGTGGGTACTGTTCAGAAAACAAGGGGTTCAAATAAGCACTCACCCCAGCCCTACTCAGACGTTCACTTGTTCATAGACTAGGATATAGCACTTTTTTCTATAAAGGTCCAGATAGCGACTGTTGTAGGCTTTGGAGCCACATGATTAACATCTTAATTCTTAACTGCCACTCTAGCACAAAAGCAACCACTGAAATATGCAAATGTAGGAGAGCTGTGTTCCAAAACAGCTTAGGTATAGATGCTAAAATTTGCTTATGTCATTTTCATGTGTCATCAACAATTATTAATTTTTTAAACTTCAATGTTTTCAACTGTGTAAAGATGTAAAATTCTTTAATTGTTGGCTGCACAAAAATAGGTAGCAAGTTGCACATAGGCCAGGGGCAGTAGTATACTAATGACTACCCTAGGGCTTTTTTTCTTTTTTTTTTTTTTTTTTTTTTTTTTTTTTTTTTGATACTGTGAATCAAATTCAGAACTTTGCACTTGCACTTGCCAGGCAGGCACAGTGCCACTGAGCTATATCCCTAGCCCTAATTGGATATTATTGCAAGGAATTTATTGTCAAAGGCCTCAGAACCCTTCTGAAGCTTCCCAGCAAGACCTCCCAGCACACTTTTTTTTTTTTTTTTTTGGTCTAGGTAGAAAGGTTATTGCCTTTTCCTCCCGTGGGCAGCCTCCTCCCTGCACCATGGAAATTGAGACATTTATGAATTGCCTTGGAATGGAAAAGGTGGTGAGAGCAAATCTGGGAGTTCCTGCCAAGTTCTGCACTGGATAGAACAAGCTGTTGATTGTTCCCTTTCCCTGGATTTCAACCAAGGTGATAAACGAGTCCAATGGGAGGAGATACCTGGACAGAGGAGCCTCTGAGCTAGAGCTTTGACTCCTAACCTTGAGTTTATCCAAGTCAGGGCTTCTGTCACCACCAAAAAAAAAAAAGGTTTTAATAGACCCGTCCCCATCTAGCCACAGCTTTCAAATATTCAAAGAAAAACATCCCACCTTCCTAGTCAGAAGAGAGAAGGCTGGTTTGAAATAGAGTTAAGAGTTGCTTCCTATAAATGTATATTTAGGGGAAAGTCTGTGTGCCTGGCTAAGCTCAACTTCTTTATTTCTGAAAGGGGGGACAATAGTCCCAAACACCAACTACCAAATTTGGTATCTGGGTGAACTGGTAAAGTAACATACAAAAGGTCCCTGGGGTTTGGCTTAGTGGCAGAACGCAGGCTTGATCCCAGCACCACCAAAGAAATCTATAAATAAATGAGAATTTGTAAAGTCCCTCATACATCAAGTACGCCCAGCAAATGGCAGATGCTACCGTTCTAATTTCTCCAGATAAGGAAACCCAGAGAATTTAAGGCAGCATACAAAGGGCACAGAGCTAGTTTCGGGTAAAAGCTAGAATACAATTTATCTTTGTACTTTCTAATAGTCTTCCTTTCATCCTGTCCTGCTTAAAGAGGAAGATTTCTTATTGCTTGTGACATGCTAAGGTAAGGAAGGTCTCAAGGCCGTGGGACATTAGGGGATAAAGGTCCTCCCCTCTCTGACCGAAGACCTGCCTGGCAGTGGAACTGAGCTGACCTCGGCCCCGCGCAGCTCCCCAGCCCAGGAACTGGCGGGCTCCCCCTTCCCTCCCACCGCAGCCCCTCCATCCTGACCCCCCTGCTCACCGCCTCCAGTGGAGCCCTCTTCCCTAGCAGGCAGCTAGCCTGGACAGTAACAAAGATTCTTTTTGTAATGTGTTTAGGGAAGGAAGAGCAGGAGCTGGAGCCTGGCTGTACCCTAACCACCGGGATCCTCCAGCCCTATTTACACTAGGAAAGAGGACGCCAGGACAGAGAACCCTGTTGCTTGGGGACTAGGACGAAACCCATTTGCCAAACTCCAGGGCTGCCTCATTTGGGGGCTGCACCACATAGAATCAGTGGGGAGGAGCCCCTGGGCCCAGGGAGGCCTGTTTGCTCCTCTGGGTGAGAGGTGTTTGCACAGGGCGGGAGTGAGCAGCAGCCATCTGGCTGTTCTCTGGCCGAAGCATGGAGCATTTGCAGGGCAAGAACCCGCTGTGCTCCTGGGGCCCCTGTGAAGCAGCCCCTTCCCCCCACCACGGTCCTTCTGAGATGACTCTCTCTCCTTTGAGAATAAATGTTGACAGTTTTGAAAGAATTGCTTAGGTATGTATATTTATACATTTTTTTCCTATTGGTACCTAAACAAGCAAAAATGTGTAGGGTGTTTTCCCCAGTTTTATTTTGCAAGGTGCTGAGAAAAGCAGTTTTCTGCACCTAAAGAACAGTGACGGGAACCGGGGATGGGGATGTAGCTCAGGAGTAGCACACTTGCCTAACACACAGGAACCCTCAGGTTACACTGCCAGCAAGGAAAGGGGGGGTGGGGGGGAAGGAAGGAGAAAAAGAGAAGGAAGAAGGGAAAGAAAGGTAAAGGTGGAGGTCGGCAGCTCTAAAATACTTGGCAGTTTACAAAGCATTACCCAATTGGTAATACCACGCGATTCTCACAACAGGTGGGTAGGATGCTATCAAGTATGAGTTGAGACTTGGAAACGTCAAGTCATGTGCATGAAACCATACAGCCATCAAGAGTTGAGGGCCAGGGAGGGCCTCCAGGGTTGATGCCCTCTCCGCTCTGCCACCCACCCTTCCTCTTCATTTGGCCCTAAAGTGAGGCAAGCAGAGAGCCTGTCTAATACAGATCCACCTTTTGGTTGGCTCCCAGGAGACAGACAGCCTTACATCTCAGGGTCATGGAGGAAGCCCAAATGCTTGACTATAACAGCACCGCTTAGGGCCCTGGAGCATGTCCTCAGCCACTATCAATCTCACCTGTGGGCAGACCAATGGCCCTAGCTGGACTTCTTTCTCCTTCTGATTCACCCAAGCGGACTTCTTTCTCCTGATTCACCTTTCTGCACTCTAGCCACTGTGCCTTCTCATGCCTGTGCTTAAAACTGCAGGGCAGGAGAAATAGCACCCTGGACTGAAAAAACACACGATTCTCCAAGCCTAATTTTCTGTCATTAAAATCAAACACAAAAGGGGGGGGGGGCAGCCAGATAGCTGAGCGGATTAAAGCACCTGCTTAGGCAAAGCACAGCAGCCTGGGTTCAATCCCGGTGTGCCTTGCTGGCCCAGCCCCTAGGGCACAATGAGAGGGCGACTGAGACTGGGCGTGGTGGTGCAAGCCTGTAATCCCAGTGCTTGGGAAACTGAAAACAGGAGGATCAGTACGAGTCCGATCTGTGTAATGAGACCTTGCACTAAATACATTTAAAAAATAACAACAACAAGCACCAGCCGTGCTACAATCTCAGTGTTACAGGAGATAGGGCATGGCAAAGCTGGAGGAGGGGACTGTCCGTTACAACAAGATCCCAGGTCAACTCAAGGACCTCATATGTAGACTTCTGGCCAGCTCAGGTGGAGAGGTGGATGGCCTGAAAGAAGAGCGGCCATCAAGGAAAGCTGCTATTGTGTGTGTCTGCAAAAATAGCTCACACCGTGTCTCTCACACACTGCTTTTATTTTTGCCTTTTACCCTTTTTACTTTGTTCAGCCCAAGTTTACTCAACAAAACTGGTATTCCCCATATTCATTTGCCCTGCATTTTTCAAATAAAATTCTGGTACCGTAATTGGCTTGTATTGTCCAATTCTTTCTCTAAGACAAGAAGGACCTAGAACACTTTTGATTAATGAGCCATTTCTAAAGAAACTACTACCCTACAACACCAGCACTCTGGGAGGTAGGCTGAGGCAAGAGTTCAAACCCAGCCTGGGCAACTTCTGTCTCAAAATATAAGAGGGTGCAAAGGCCCTGAGTTCAATGTCCAGTATCACAAAAATAAACAAACAAATAATTAGAAGCACCAGAGATATATTTGTAATTATGCAGCTAATAGCCTCAAAAACCTAAACAGGGGCTGGTGAGATGGCTCAGTGGTCTAAAGCACCTACTTAGAACAAGCTTAGCAAAGCACAGGGACCGCAGTTCAATCCCCCAGCACCACATGCCA
>NW_004524611.1:16641110-16644402 GCF_000260255.1 Octodon degus | reverse complement strand
CACACACACACACACACACACACACACACATTACTATAGATTGAACCTAGCACATGCTAGACAAGCCCTCTCTGGCCATCTGTGAGACCATCCCTTCCTGAGGCAAAGCTTTTCCTTACATCTTACAATGATTTCCTTAAAGTGAGCCAAGAATTAGTGTCCCAGATAATTTCCATATGGCGCCTTTACTTTGCTGGAATCACAGAGTCTATTTCTTTTTCCACATATAGAGGTAAGACTCATACACTCTTATGAACTGAATTGTTCACCCACTTGAAATTCCTATGTTGAAGCCCTAACCCTAGGGACTTCAAAATGTGTACATACTTGCAGATAAGATTTTTAAAGAGATCATGGGACTGGAGAGTTAGCTCAGAGGCATAAGCACCTACCTAGCAAACACAAGGACTGAAGTCCTGTCCCTGGCCCCACATGCTATGTGGTCTTGGCCCCAGATGCATACACGCACCACATGGCCTGGTGGCCCGGTGGCCTGGTGGCAAACACCTGTAATCCCAGTACTTCGGAGGTTAAGCCAGGAGGATCTTTTCAAGTTTGAGACTAGCCTGGGAGCTACAGAAGTGAGCACAGGGCCTGCCTGAATTGCATAGTGAGACCCTATCTCAATAAATAAATAAATCATTAAGTTAAAAGATCATTAGCTTGAGTCTAAGCTCAATATGTCTGATGTCCTTACAAAAAGAGATTAGGTGGGGACTGGGAAGATAGCTCAGTGGTCTAAGCACCTGCCTGAGAAGTGCCAGGCTGGATCCCTGGTACCACATGCCGTGCCGGTCCTGGAACCCGGGTGTGCTGTGCTGGGCCCAAGACTGGGCATTATAGAACACGCCTATAATCCCAGCAATGGGGAGGCTGAGACAAAAGGATCACTATGAGTCTGAGCTGCATAGTGTGAGACCTGTACCAAATAAATAAACAAACAAACAGACAAATAAATGATTTTTTAAAAAAATTTAAGAAATTAGGTGAAATAGTAAGAATAAGCATATCTTGGCTGGCAAGATAGCTCAGCAGACTAAAATGCCTGCTTAGGCAAACTTAGGCAAGCACAGGGACAGGGACTGCTGTTTGATCCCCAGCACCATATAACATGCCACTCCCACATTCCTTCCTTCATTTGGGATGTTGGGTATTTTGTCTCAGCAACAAGGAAAAAAAGTAAGACAGCTCATATCAGGCTTCGATTCTTAAGTTGTTTTCTTTTGCTGTAGAAAATGCCTGAGACCAAGTTAATTTACAAAGCACAGAAGTTTGTCTTTCCATTCAAAGGTGCACAAGCATCTGCTTAGCATCTGGTGACGACCTTGTGCTGCACCCCAACACGGAAGAAGGTGCGCGGCAAGCAAACTTACTATTTTCTACATAAAGTAGTATTTCAGAATATTTGTCCTTCATAATATGCTTGGGCTTCTTCATTCCAGTGCTCTAAAATGTAATGATGAAGCCTGTTTTATCCCAGTTACATTATCTACAATTTTTCAAATTTGGAAATCTTAAATGCATACTCCCGTAGCCTTCTGGTTTCTGGCCATATGGCAAATACAGAATGAGAGAAACTTTTCCAGTACAGGATAGTTAAAAATAACAGGATCAGGGCAAACAGCATCTTTCTGTAATGAATGACCTGATGGGGAAGTAAGAAAATTCCTTACAGGCCATGAACGACAAGAAGCCCAGGGGGACAAGCATACCTGAGAGCCTTTTGCCCTGGGTTTTCCAACCATCTCTGGTATATAGAATACAGATTTCCCTAGGCCATGCCTGAGGGGTACAGAAAACAAAGCCAGGCACCTGAATTAAACCCTAAATCCAGAAATCTGAAAGGGCAATATTCTTAGGTGAATTAGAATAAAATTCATCCTGAAGATGGGCATACACACCTGTCTGTACCTTCCCAAGCTACAATGCCACCCTTACTGAGGTTTTATTCCTGAAATCACATGATCTGTATATCCCAAAAGTTGTTTAGTTAAATTTAGTTCATAGTAACCCCAAAAAACATGTCCCTGGATACATGACAGAATCAAATAAATTCTCTATGTGGAAATTCATGAGAGATATCACTTGCCACATGAGGAAATGTATCACCTCACAGTTGCCTGGGCTGGGATCAAACTTGCAATCCTCCTGCCTCAGCCTCTCAGAATCCTTGGATTACAGGCCTACACCAGCACACTTGGCTTCTCCACCAGCTTTTACAAAATGAAAAAATAAAATTAAGAGCTCATAGTTGGTAGGATGCCTTTCATGAACTTGAATTTGTTCAAGGCAACTTTCCAGGGCTTAAGTACTGTATTTCTTTGTAATCATAAATCATTATGTTTTATGATTCTTTCAACACTTTTACCTTTGCATTCTTTTGACATCCTTGGGTGGGTGCCACCTGACCTCATTAGCTAAACTTGTTTGTCAATAGGTCTAGAACCTTCAGGTTACAACACTATTTCCTATAATCTCTATGACTATTTGTAGCTAGGACCCGCAACGACATTTTTACAATCTATCCATAGGAAATGGTCATAGATGTCTAAGACTTACGTACAGGCATGTTGCCTTTCTCACAGTACCATTATGAAATTGTCTGATTTCATTACTTAAAGAATTATTGTCTCTTTTTCTTCATATGGATATAAACTCATTTTCTCTGTAGTTAATATAATGACAAGAATAGCAATAGTGAAGGGCAGGCCAGAGATCTCAGCAGACTAAAGGGCCTGCTTAGGCAGATGCAGGGACCAGGAGTTCAATCCCCCATGTGCCATGCTGACCCTGCCCCCAGGGTGCACTGAGACAGCGACTGAAACTGGACAAGGGGAAACGCTCCTGCAATCCCAGTGCTTGGGATGCTGAAAACAGGAGGATCACTACAAGTCCAATCTGTGTAGTGAGACCCTGTAGACCCTGTACTAAATACATAAAAAAGAGAATAGCAATAATGATCACATGATAGAGCATATGAGTGTTTACTGTACATCAAGCGTTCTGCTATATACTTTACACACACTTTTTTTTTTCTTTGTGATTGGCTCAGCCCACCCTAGGGGTGAAACTGGCATGGCATGTGATGCCAGGGACCAAACCACAGTCCCTGTGCACTTGCCTAAACAGGCACTTTAGATCATTGAGCTATCTCATCAGCCCAATATACACATAAGTTTTTTGAATCTCAAAACGCCTAATGCAGGGGGCCTGCCCCTTAGCTCAGTTCTTTAAGTGGCTGCTTCAACAAAGCAGTCAGGCTCAGGTTGCTGTGGTTCGATCCCCACAACAC
>NW_004524611.1:16588906-16640015 GCF_000260255.1 Octodon degus | reverse complement strand
CTGGCTGGCATGTGGTGCTGGGGGATTGAACCGCGGTCCCTGATGCTTTGCCAAGCTTGTTCTAAGTAGGTGCCTTAGACCACTGAGCCATCTCTCCAACCCCAAACTAAAGGTTCTTGGCATGATTATATAATGCTATTCTAGCTAATAAGACAGGAAACTCTATTAGAAATGGGGGTCAGCAGAGAATGATGAGGTTGTTCTTTTCTCTTAAAAGAGAAAACAGGAGGAAAGACAGCTGAATCTTCTTCTGTCCGCAGGTATGACTGTAAGGGGAAGAGCTGACTGGAACCAAGGCAGCTTTCTTGGGATCAAGAGACAAGATAGCCCAAAAAGCCTTTCTCACGGGAGTTGCAAATTTTTCTCACTTTTCTTGCAATTTTATGATTTAATTCTTATATATGGTAATTTTTTCTTCTTAAAATTGATTTTAGAGGAATTTTAACTTTAATATCTACTATTTTTATGGCTTCTGTTTCTGGTATTGCTTGAATTGGAATTTTGTGTTTTAACTGACAAAATTGAACAAAATGGGGTACAAGTGAGAACTTTTAAATCATTTAGCCAGGAAGGACAAGGATGTGAAACAGAGTTATAGGAATTAAGGGAAAAATACCACCAAGCCTCCCTGTTTCTCAACTTTCTTTTCTCTCCTTGTCAGCCTCCCCCCTCTTTGGCTTTTTTTTTTTTTAATGTATTTGGTTGTTGTAGGGTCTCACTATGCAGCTTGGACTTGTGGTGATGGTCCTGCTTTCAGTCTCCTCAGCGCTGGGATTACAGGCATGCACCATTATGCCCAGACTCTGGCCAATTCTGCCCACCCTGGAGGCAGGGCTTGTGTGACATGTGGTGCCGGGAATCAAACCATAGTTCCTGAACTTGCCTAAGCTTGCCTAAGCAGGCGCTTTAGTTACTGAGCTATCTTGCCAGCCACCCTATGGCTTTCTAAAAATTATTTTGAGACAAGGTCTCTCTAGGTAGTTCAGACTGGCTTTGAACTCACTGTGTAGCCCGGGTTGGCCTCAAACTCACAGTTCTCCTCCTGCCTCAGCCTCCCAAGTGCTGGGATCACTGATATGTATCGCCACACCCGGCTCAAGACTTGTCAGCCTAGGCCCGGCCAGATAGCTCAGCAGCCTAAGGTGCCAGCTTAGGCAGGTGCAGTGACTGGGGCTCAATCCCTGGCATGCCTATGCCATGCCTGTGCCCTGCCATGCTGGGCCGGCCCCCAGGGTGCACTGAGACAGCAACTGGGCATGGTGGCATGCACCTGTAATCCCAGGGACTGGGAGGCTGAAAACAGGAGGATCACCATGGTCCAATCTGTGTGATTTGTGTAGTGAGGCCTTGTAGAAAATACATTTTAAAAAAAAAGACATGTCAACCTTATTTTCTCACTGTCTATACCTAAAAGCATGGTCAGAATACCCATGTCTTCAGTTTCATGAACAAAGAAGGATTCAAAGAATCTCCAGGTGACTCAGATTGGTGGCCAGAGGTATGGATAGTTCATATTGGATGAAAAAAGTCCCCTCTAGACCAGCCACAGTGGCTGCAGAGCCGATGCACATGAGAAGACACCTGTTCAAATCACATATAGATGACAAGAATGGAGAGAAGATACTCAGGAGAATTTTTTCTGTACTAGGAATTGAACCCAGGGCCTTTGCACCAAGTTACACTCTCCTTCCCTTTTTATTTTTTACTTTGAGGCAAGGTCTTATTAGTCACTAAGTTGCCTGGACCAGGCTCAAACTTATGATCCACCTGTCTCAGTCTTGCAGGATGCTGAGATTACAGGTATATGCCATGATGTCCAGCTAAAAAGGAGGATTTTAACTCAAAAAAAAAATCTATGTACCTGCTGGGCAGAGGTCAATGAATTCCCTCTTCAGGTATCATGCCCCTAAGCATACAACTAGTCACACTTCTCCCTCCTGTCCCTCACATGGCTTTGTTTTACACTCAAAATGCTAATCTACCTGGAGTTTATGTCAGTATAAATGTAAAGCATTCTTCTAGTTTTTCTGTCTTGCCAATTTGCAGCAAGACAGAAATAAGACCTGTTACATCCTACATGCTATTGTCCTCATCTGTAGTATACATTACGTATGTCTATGTGTTCGCTAACAGTTCTTTGTTCCTCTCTCTGTTTTTTCCTATTATTTTATAGAAGCAATGTCATTGCTTTTACATTAGGAGCAGTTATTTAACAATTCAAACTTTAAATCACAGACTGCAACTGTAGGTAAGCCTGTAACCAGACCAGGTCAGATGTAACAACGTTCCATGCCAGGAGCACGACTAAGAGGACTTTGTAGGAAAAGGCCGGTCACTTCATTTCGTGTAGGTGGACAGCCGCAGCATCAGAAGGGAAAGTGCCATGGGTTAGATCTAAAATGTCTCCAGAGCGCCTTGTGTGTTCAGCGGTGGGACTTTTGAGACATGACCGGATCGTGTAGCTGCCATACTCATTGGTGGATTCAGGCATTGATGAGCTCATAGTTGAACGTGCTGTTGAGGGCCAGGCTTGGTTGAGAAGCTGGGTAGGACCTGAAACTGTGTGTTCTTGTCCCTGGCTCCTCCCCTTTTTTTCTCTTTCTGCTTCCTGGCTCCATGAAAGGAGCAGCTGCGGGAGGCAAGACCCTCCCACCATGCTGTTTCTGCCTGGGAGCCAGTCAACCATGAACTGAACCCTCTGAAATGAGACAAGTAAGCCTCTATTCTTTTACACTGTAGGTGTCAGGCACTGAGTTTCGGTGATGCTTCTGGATAACTAATATAGAAAGCATAATGCTGTGTTCTTACCACCTGAAGCACAGATCCAGATGGAAGGGTGAAAATGGGTGCTGCAAAGCCATGGTGATGGAGATTTCTGGTCTTTATCCACTTTGGTCTCTCAGCTCACTTCCTCCCTTTGCACTGCTTCTGTGTGGAAGAAGTCGGAGATCTTACACATTATATTTACTAGACTTTTTCACCAATGAGACGCCTGTGTCACTCACTGTGCAAGGGTGACATATGGTGGCAGATCAGCGGTTGGGGCTGCACCAGCAGTAGCAGCAGCTAAGGGATGCAAGTTTGTAGGTGCCTGGCAGCCAGGAATTGGACGTATAATGTGCAGACATGGATTCAAACTCTGGCAGTAGGAATTATGTCCACAAAGTTATCTATGTCTTGATCACGAAATTTTTTAGCATGTTACATTTTCTAGTTTTAAAAAAACTTGCAGTGCTGGGGAGATAGCTCAGTGGTCTAAGTAAGGACCTGCCTGGCAAACACAAGGACCTGATTTGGATCCCTAGTACTGCATGCTGTGCCAGCCACTGAGACTGGGCATGGTGGCATATGCCTATAATCCCAGCTCTGGGGAGACTGAGCCAGGAGAACCACTATGAGCTGCGTAGCAAGATCCTGTACCAAATAAAACTTAAAAAAAAACCAACACTTGCAGATTTGGTCAAAGATCTTGTGATAGAGGGATAATCTTGGATCATCCACAGAGGCTCACTGTACTCACAAAGGTCCTTATTAGAAGGAGACAGGAGATTTAGAGTCAGTGGGTAGATTGCAGATACTGTGTGATTGTGCTCAGGCCATCACTAATCCCATGGTGCTGATGGCCACAAAAATTGTTGGGAGATTTTATTCGAATGTAAGATACAATGCTAAGAATTAGGAACAACCAGCTACATCTGTCAATATCCTGGGACAGTTTCCTTCCCTGGGGGCCCAGTGAACTCACCTCAAGGTTATACAGAGAATTTCTTCATGCAACATGAAGAGTTTATTCTGGGAAACAAGGAATTCCCATCTGCACTCAACCTTGCAGGCAACAACAGCCCAAAGAGTGATTGCCTGCCTCAGCCAGGGCTTGTGCGCAACAGATGAGCAGCTCACCACAGCCCCAGCTCACCTCCAGGTAACAAATGAATTTGTCCCATTCAGTGGCTGGCTGGTCCCCATGGGTATTTGGGGGTTAAAGTGGGAGGATTGACAAATTTAAAAAGAGATGAACAGTCAGTAAGATAAAAGCTCCAAGAGATCAGATGTGAGGGAGGAGGCAGAGAGCTGCAGGGCGTGGGGATGAGGGAATAAACATTAAAAGTCACCCAGGAATATTCCCTATGATGGAGAGAGCTGAAAATTTTGTAGATGCTGAATATTCACCTTGAGGTTGAATTCTGTTTTGTGCCATTATAATCTTTCTCATTTATTCAGAAAGCAAGAATAAAGCCTACTGTGCAAAACAAACTTCTATTAATAGATCTTTTGCTAAACTGAAGAAGATGCTGTTTCAAGCCAGGGGACACAAAGAAATAGCAAAAGGCAACAGAAGAAGCACTTCATGACACTAAACCTCTCAGGTTTGAGTAATACATAAAATGCATTTATTTTTGTTTTATTTGTTTTTGTATTTTAGGGAAGGGTCTACAGGATGTTCAGGGTCTCACTACTAGATCAGACTCGTAGTGATCCATCTGTTTACAGCCTCCCAAGAGCTGGGATTACAGGCATGCACCACCACGCCCAGTCTCAATCACCATCTCAGTGGTGCCCCAGGGGTGGGGCCAGCACAGCAGGCCCAGGGATCGAACCCCCAGACCCTGCGCCTGCTTGCAGGTGCTTTAGTCCACTGAGCTATTTGGCCAGCCCTCTAAAATACATTTAAAAGAAAAGGAAAAAGAAAAAAGAGAGAGAGACTGGGTGTGGTGGGTTGCACCTATAATCCCAGTGCTTGGGAGGCTGAAAACAGGAGGATCACTACAAGTTCAATCTGTATAGTGAAACCCTGTACTAAATACATTTTGAAAAAAAAAAAAAGTAAAATAACAGAAATACATAGGAAATTATACATTTAAGTCACTGTAGTTGTGTTACAGGAGATAATGTGCCTTCATTTTGCAAATCTCCTTTAATGGTACTGTAATTGGGTTTTAGTTTTATAGTAGTATTTTTTATAGTTACCTCGCCATCAGTGGCAGTCATGCAACCAAGCTGTTCAGTTCAATCTCTCCCACAAGCTTGTTTTGGAATATAGAGGACCTTCACAACCTCTGAAGCCTGTGGTCACCCATGCACAAGGAAGAGCCTTATTCCTGCTTTATCCTGCAAGGTACAAGGGAGACCCATAACTGTCATAAGTTGGGAAAGGTACCTTGAAGGCAAAAGTGCCTGTGATCATTCTGAAAGCTCCCTTTAAAATTGCTATAATAGCATATGCCACAGAGCAAAGCACAGAACCTTATAACTAGCTTGTTTGTGGAAAGTTGTTCTTTGTGCACAGGCCAAGTATTTGAAAATACCACCCACTCAATTGGCATCTCTCTGCTGTACCCTGGGAGAAGCTCCCCAGGGCAGGTCTGAGAAACCAGCCACCCATGGTTTCACTTTGATCTTTGTCTACACCCTTGCTTCAGCTCCTCTGCCAGAGACATATAATTCTAAGTAACATTGCTTGGTAATAACTATAATTACTAAATAAGACTGCCCACAACGAAAAAGAGAGGAGAAATCAAACTCTCATATGGACTGGTATCTGAGCTGGAGAATCTGTTTGTATCAGTCAGGAAAAGCCTGACCTCCTCTGTCGTCGGTTCCCCAATTAAATGGGAGCGAACAAAGCCAAGGACGGCTGGTGAAGCTCAAACCACCTTAAGAAAAAGGCTAAATCCAGAGATTCGGTAACCGAGATGCAAAGTCCTCCCGCGTTCCTAGAGAGTACACGGAAGCGCTGTGCGGTCCCGGAAGGCGAGGTGCTGACATACTTCCGGCCTTTGTGACTCATTGTGCCTGTGTCGAGGCGTCGGGAGGGCCTAGGTCCGTTTTCGGTGCCCTTCGGCCGGCCTGAGCCCTAGTCAGCTCCCTTTTCTCTCCCGGCATCCCCAGGCCGCTCCCGGGGCTCACGGTGAGACTTGGGGCTGGCCTCCGGGGAGGGCGGGCGGGCTGGCCGCAGGGGTGTGTGGGTGAGTGAGTGTGGGCTCTGCAGCTGCGGCCCGGGGTCGCCGTGCAGGTGGCCCCTGCGGAGAGCAGAAGGAGCCCCAGCCCTTCCCTGCACTCAGGGCTCCGCAGGAGGAAACGCAGCCTCCCAGGGAGAACTTTCCTCACTCCCAACCCCGGGTCCCGGCGGGGAGCGGGGAAGGGTCTCAGTGGACCCGCGGTGCTTGGAGACTTGGGGAGAAACCGTTTGCTGCCCCTTCCCGGCTTCGTCACCTACAGTGCTGTCATTGTCATTTGACGTTGCTGAGAGTGGAGTCGCTAGCGAACTGACCCTTGTCTCCTTTTTCTGCTCACCCGTCGTCGCCATTTGCTTTGATTCCGGTGAGGTGGTTTTTGTTTTTGTTTTTGTTTTTTTGTCCTCGTCCCCCTCTCTGGGCCCTTGAGAAGTTCGAGGTGAAAAAAATAAAATAAAATTTTAAAACTGGGGAAGGCGAGAGATGGACACGTTTTTGAGGTGCTTCTGCATGGTTCCAGATCACTAGCTTTTCCTTCTCCCAACGTTGATCTGTAAAGAGTGTTTGAAGCCTTGTCATAGTGCCTAAGGATTTTGGTAGGGTTTGTAGACCCTTCTCTTCTGGCTTTTTAAACTGTTTCGAAAGTTTTAAAAATAAGTAGTCCGTGAGATTAGGTGGATGTTTTTTCAGTTCAACCTGCTTGATTTAGAGTAGCTAAGGAGAGAACGGAGTTTGTCGAAGCTGCACCGGGCCATTAAGAGAGATTAACAAAGTGACCTTGAATGAGACACCAACTCAATTTTGTCATCTGCAAAAGTAAAAGACACTACTCAAAAGGCCCTTTCAACTTTGAAAAGATTAGATTTGGTCAAGGTAATTGAAAAAATAAAGCTACAGTTTAGCTTGACACTACCCCCTCCCTTTCCTGCAGTGCCTCCAGAACACAAAAAGATACTTTCATGATAGAGAGTGGCTATTACATGGCCTGGGACCAAAGAAAGCATTTATTGTACTGGCCAGTGCGAGGCAGATTGGAGGCGGTCAATAAATACTTGTTGAATTCTTCGTAACCACATCAATAGAGCACTGTTGTTACTAGATAAAGATGACCAAATGTGGAGAAATAATTTTATTAGATAACGAGCCATAAGATTCACCCCAGAATGTTTCTCCAGATTTATACTCTCTCTAAATTACTAGGCAAAATTCTTATTATTTCAGGCAATCTTTGCCAATCTTCAAACATAAACCGGGCAACCAGCTACTTACTACTGTCATGTTTTGGTGATTCTTTAGTTGAAGTATTTACATTATTTCTAATGTTAATTCCCCCCCCCCAATTCGGTGATTGAACTCAGACCCTTGCACTTGCCAGGCAAGTGCTTATTCTACTGAGGCATCTCCCCGGCCCCTCTAATGTTATATCTAAATACAAATAGATTAATAATGGGAAATCATGCGTTTTCATTCTGTGGTACCAATAGTCTTTTGGTAACTAGCCGTGGTTTAAATACAGCTTTTTCATATTTTCTAAAGCATGAAGGTAAGCAGCAATTTACACTCTCAAGAGTGATATCTGAAAAAGATGCTGGACCATCAAAAAAAAAAAAAAGAGGTTTTGAAATAAACTAAGCTTGTAATATCAAAAATAATTTCATGTAATTTTTTTCAGACAATTTTAATCCTTAGTGATAACTATTCCCTGAGGTAATCTAAGGTGAATAAGAATATGTTAAAATGTTTTTCATCTTAGACTGCAAAGTAGTTATTTTTGTTTTTCCACCCTTGCTGTTTATTTGAGGAAAGATCTGAATGGCAAAATAACTCATACAGAAATACGTAATTTATTTGTGGTGGACTACAATTTACTGTTCCGGCCTATGCTGCTTTCTCTGCTACAAGATTTCTCCCACTGTTAATCTTTAAAGTGAACTGAAAGTTAGAATATATAGTTATAGTTCTTGTTTATTTTAAAAATTGAAACTTCTCTCCACTGCTTACTAGGTAGTAGACACTGTATATAGTTATAGTTCTTGTTTATTTTAAAAATTGAAACTTCTCTCCACTGCTTACTAGGTAGTAGACACTGTTTTAGGTACTTTTTGTATGCTAACTTAATCCTTACAACAGCTCTATGAGGCAGACTGTTTATGTGTTCCAGTTATACAAATGAAGAAACTGATGATGTGGAGAAATTAACTTGCCCAAGGTCACCCATACTAAGTGGTGGAATAGCTTTAATACTAAAGGAAACTATTCCAAATATCTTTCAAAACAAATTTGAGGGCAAGATGAAAGGTAAAGTAAATGGGAAAAAATAGTAATATTGTAAATCTAGTCAAGTACTCTTTTTAAAAATAATGCTTGTAAGGAATCTTGGTAAGTATACTAAGCTATACCCTTAACAATAGTCTAGTTGAGGGCGAAGGCAAGAAAGATCAAATTTCAGACAAAAAAAACTTAATTAAAAAACTTAATTAAGAAATTAAGATGAAAAACATTTGGTACAGAATTAGGACCTTTGGAGAGAGAAGATTGTATATTCAGATCATCTGGGGACCCTAAGATAAAACCTAGCCTTTCTACTGTTGCTGAGACTGTTTGGCCCAGACTAAGAGCAGGGAAGTGTTGAGGACAGGTAGAAAGACCTGTCCCAATTAGGGAGTGTGTATATTCCCTTGTCTCTGTTCCTTTGATTCTCATTTCTTCCTCAGAAGCTTGTGTTGCTTCCCAGTGTCTCAGAGGTGTCCTGTCCCATACCTGGTAAAATATAAAACTTGCACAATAGGTTTCTGGTGGCTGGGCTGGTTACCACAGGGGATTTGCTCAGTTAAACTGTTTGACGGTCCCACCTGGCTATGTTGTAGACAGGTGTCCTGTTGTGAACCCCATTCCCAGGAAGGGCATTAGTCACACAGTGCCATGGGTGAACATAGCAGATGCTAGATGAGATCCATTCCTTAGTGATCATTCTTAGTCACCATTTTCGAAAGAATCTATACCCAGAGGCCCTCCTTTACCTCACATGTGTAATGGTATAATGTTTGCTCTTAGGAGTCAGAGACTTAATTTCAAATCCTGACTACCATTTACTTACAATGTGGCCTCAGGTGAGTTATTTAATATTAGTAAACCTCAATGTCATCATTATAAAGTGAGATGTAATTGCGGTTACCAAGATTGTGATGTGGTCAAGTGATATTCTTAACATAGACCCAGTATCTAGAAGTTGCTGAATAGATGCTGGTTGTGTTATACCTACTGCAGTATTTTTTTTTTTTTTTTTTTTGTATTTTAGGGAAGGGTCTACAGGGTGTTCAGGGTCTCACTACTAGATCAGACTCATAGTGATCCATCTGTTTACAGCCTCCCAAGAGCTGGGATTACAGGCGTGTGCCACCACACCCAGTCTCAATTGCTGTCTCAGTGCACCCCGGGGGTGGAGCCATTTCAACAGGCCCAGGGATCAAATCCCCAGCCCCTGTACATGCTTGCAGGCGCTTTAATCCACTGAGCTATTTGGCCGGCCCTCTACTGCAGTATTCTTGAACATTGACTGAGGGCAGCTGTATTTAGCTTAGCTTTGAAGGATAAGAAAGACTTGTTTTTGTTTTGTTTTGCGGAACTGGGGATTAAACTTAGGCCCTTGTGTTTGCCAGGCAAGCACTTATTCTACTGAGCCATCTCCCTGGCCCTTGATAAGTATTATTTGAAAAGACACAGGACTGGGGAAGAAATCTCAGGCATTGAATATGATTTGAAGAAAGGATGGATACCAAAAATAGGAGATATTTTCAGGAGATACTGACTAGACTCATATTTTTGCTTGATAGGATTCATGGAGTGAGACAATGAATGGTAAATAAAGGTTATGGGGAAATTGGAAATGAGTACTGGAGCATGCTCATTTTAAAGCTGTGGAGTTTTAGGAAGAGTAAAGTAGCAGATGAACTGTAGGAAGGCAGGGAACAAATGAGGGCTAGAAAATAAAGCGGAAGTTGGACCTGATGAGATTAAAGCAAATAATAGAAGCAAAGAATTATCTCTCCTAGTACTTGAAGACTAAATACACATAAAAAGGGAAGGTGTCCAAGAAGGTAAGATGTTCAGCCTGAGCAATTAAGAAATGAGTAGAATATCTAATATTTACTTATTGCCACACTATGGGCTACCAGTAAGAGGATGGAGGGGACCTGGAATAGTTTGGGTAGTTCATTGCATCTGTGCATATTTACAAGTAAATAGCCAGGTTCTCTGGGAGATAAGTTCAGAGAAACATGGATACGTGACCTTGGGAGGCTGGAAGACAGGAACTGTGGCCCAACTGTTGAGAATATGGTGAGTGTCATAAAGTAGTAACGCAGTGTGTTCAAAGGAAAAAAATATTTAATTTGGGATTTCAAGAGATAGTCATGCATCTTAAGGGTGAGTATAAATTTAACCAGTAGAGTTGATATAAGGGGAGATGTCTCCTGCAAAGGAGTGAAGGTGAAAGGTCAGGCCCTGTATTTGGGGACATTGATGGGCTAAGTACACTGAGATACGTGAGAGGCTAAAATTGAGTATGTTGTGAAGGCGAAACCTCTTGAACATTACATTGGTAGATCTTAGACATTTGTTTATAGTAATTGAGGGGAAGTAGGGAAGGATCACAAGCAAATAGGCAGTACTATACTGACTTGGTATATTTTGTATATCATGATGGAGAAATTGGAGCTAGAGAAACTGAAGCTCTAGCTGTAATCCTGGTAAGAAGGGGGAAACCTGTATTAGTGTGACAGAAAGTAATTGTACCAGGTAGAGGATGGATTTTCCAAATGAACTGAGGAAGAAACTAATAAGATTTCTCAGGAAAAAGCAGAAGTGAAGATGTGCTCTTGGGCCACTTGGGTCCCTGTCTAGTCCTAGGAGGCCCTGTCTGTCCTAGATGTCCCAGCTCCTCCTTGTTACCCACTAGTCACTTCTCAGGGTTCCGTTAGCACTTGTGTTGACACTTTCTTGGAATATTCTGCTTTGTGGTCTGATTATTGGAGTCAAAGTCAAAGGGTTGGCCAGATATCAGCAGACTAAGCACCTGCTTTGGCAAGCACAGGGATCAGGGTTCAATCCCCAGTCCCGTATGCTGCGCCATTCCCAGAGGTGTGCTAAGCCGGCGACCGAATCCAGGCGTGGGGGTGAGGTGCACACCTGTAATCCCAGCACTGGGGAGGCTGAAAACAGGAGGATTACTACCAGTCTGAGCTGTGTAGTGAGACCCTGTACCAAATACATAAAAGAAAAGAAAAGGTGAGGTCGTGTTTTAACACGTTCTCTTCCCAGCAGCCTTAGAGAACATCTTGCAGTTTGTAGGTACCAGAAAACATTTAGGAAATGGAATAACTGGATTTGTAAGGACTTTAGAAATAAAACTGATCTGAAGTTGAACTCCAGCTATATTTACCCCAGCAAGCAAGATGGGACACAGAACAAGTCTGAAAGAATCTATGGGAAGGGCTACATTTTAAAATTTTTTATTAGTATATGTTTGCATCACAATGATCACACTATGGAAAGCTGGTACATTTACATAACAATTCTTAATTCTTGTAATTCTTTTTACCTCCTTTCCTCTGTCTGGGTCCCCTTCCTATTTGCTAAAGATCTGTTTTCTACTATTTTTTATTTTGTACTTTAAGTTATTTATACTTTGGGTTTCTCATATAAAAGGTGCCTTTTAATATTTAAGCTTGTGTGTCTGATTTATTTCATTTAACATTATATGGTCTCAAGGTGCACCCATATGCCCACATAGATATAGTTTATAATAGAAAATTTACCACCTTTAAGTCAGTGGAGGAATGACTTGATTCCAAGGTTTCTTTTATGAAGAAAGCCCTTTTTCATTGTTTATTATTTTTTATAAGAATTTGTTTTTCATTAAGGATATAAAAATGAGCTAAAAGCAATAATCCTATAATAAATTTCAGGTTATAGTAATAACCTTTGTGTTTAAAACCATGTATACAGTAGCACTGCTGCCCCATTCTCAGGGGATCTGTTTCAGGGCATTCCAAAGATGCCTGAGAGCACAGATAGAACTATCCTCTGTGTTTTGTTTTTCTTTTTGTTATATATACACAGTCTGTGGCAATTCAATGCATAAATTAGGCACACTAAGACATTAGCAATAACTAAAGGCAAAATAGAGCAGTTATATACTGTAGCAAAAGTTATTTAAAATTTAAGGTGCTGGGTGAGGTGGTACATGCCTGTTATGCCAGCACTCAGCCGAGACAAAAGGATTGTGTTTGAAGCCAGACTGGGCTACATATTGAATTCAAGGCCAGCTTGGACTACATAGCAAAATCCTATCTCAAAAAAACAAAAAGCTTAATGAATTATTTCTGGAATTTGCGGTTTAGTATTTTCAGACCACAATTGATTGCAGGTATCAAAAGCCACAGAATGTAAAACAGCAGATAAAAGAATACTACTAATTAAAAACAACTTTTTATAAAAATTACTAACCTATACTATTCTATCAATATTTTGTACAATAAAAATATGCAGCATTAAATTGTACTGTTTAAACTTTGTGTTAATATACATAACCCCTTTTGCATCAAATTACTGGATTTTTTGTTTGGGTTTTTTGTTTGGTTGTTTTTTAGGGAAAGCCATGTAATTAAAAATACTTCTTTAGAGGATGGGGATGTCATTCGGTGGCAGAGTGCTTGTCTGGCAAGTACAGGGCCCTGCGTTTGATCCCTAGCACTGCAAAAATATAAAAAAATACTTTGCTTGTTTAAAACAGTTTAATTCACTATGATACAACAATTTGATGCTTTGCTCCTAAAATATCAACTTGATGCTTAGTTTTCACAAAGATTTAACAATTCAAATGGAATAATCGTGTTGCCAGTTCGATTCAGTAACTTGTGAACGAACGGCTTTCAATGCTCAATGTTTGTGACTAGTCCAGTACATTTTTATTTTTCATCAACTTGAATCACCAGCTCTTACAAAACTAGTGACACAGTTGCTTTTCATTATTTTTCTTTAAACAGGTTTAAATTATAAAATTCTTTTGGAAGTTTAAAGCAGGTTTTTAGAAAATGTACATGTAGGGGTCTTTTCTACGGGCCATGGTATCATTTTTGGTAGGTACATAATGATGAAAATACTTATATTGTTTGTAATTGCTATTTTCTCTTGATTTTTAAGCCAGCTGCTTTCTCCCTCATTGGTGACTTCATTTGTAGAGGGACTTTGGGTTTTACCTCCTGATCTGGCTAAGACCTCACTTTCCAGAGAAGCTTCTGCTCTGCTTGTTGTGTTGCTGTCCACTTGGGTTTGCATCATCCCCTGTATTTCCTCTAATTGTCTCTGCAAGAATCTTTTTAAGCTGCTGGCCTCATTTATGACGTTGAAATTAGATAAAGCTAGTTAGAATATCCCACCGTTTCACATGACTGCGCAGCTAAGCCAGAAAACATCTCAGAATCTAGAAGTGAACATAGGGATACGTTCTGAGAATATTCAGTGTGACATGTAACAGTTGAGGACATAGACCCAGTGAGGGTGTTAGTCTTGATTTGCAGTTAAATAAAATGTCATTTCTTCACTTTTAAAGCACCTTCAGATACATTCTTTCATTATCCCAGGAAGATTATCTTGTACTTTGGAAACCACCTCTTTTGACTGCCCAAGACACCCATAAAAATAAGAAAATTGGGTAAATGATACCTTAGCAAGTCCTGGAGCTTCACATTTGGCTTCAGTGATTTCTAGGTAGTCATTATATCTGAATGAACTGCTTAAGCTATCCTTGGCCTGGTCCTGTTGCATCATCTCTAACGTGGCACTAACATTCCTCCTACCCACAAGGGTTGTTGTAGGCACAGATGAATATGCATGTATGGCACTCAGCCTGGTGCTTGATACCCTGCCAATAGTGGAGCTCTCGTTGGGCTGAGCGCTGTAAACACTGTACACTGTCTTGTATCCTGCTGTACACCTGGGGGCAAGTTGCTCTCGCTCCAGGCTAACACCCTGAGGATGGAGGTTACCCATTTGAGGTTTCTCTTTGCAGAGTTTAGCACATGAAGTGACTGGGAGACACTGGAACTCAGTTGTTGTTGTTTTGTTTTGTTTTTAATAGAAATCATATTTATTTAGGCCAGCTTAGTCTGCCCTGAGGGCGAGGCTGGCGCAGCCTAGTGCCTGGGATTGAACCGGAGTCCCTTGTGCCTGCCTGAGCTTGCTGAAGTGGGCGCTTTACACCGCTGAGCTATCATGTCAGCCCCCTGATTGTTTTTATTCTGAGATGTTCTTAGTACTTTGATGAATAGCAGTAGCACCACAAGTCACTTTTTATAAAGATAACTAATAACTTCTTTTAATACATCAGGAATAGTGCAGAAAGAGTACTGAATCCTCTATCTGAAAAGGCTAGCCCAGACCCCATTTGGATCACACCAGCTCCCTGAGCCTGAACGATGACTGCTGAGTCCAGGGAAGCCACAGGTCTGTCCCCCCAGGCCACACAGGAGAAGGATGGCATCGTCATAGTGAAGGTAGAAGAGGAGGATGAGGAAGACCACGTGTGGGGGCAGGATTCCACCCTGCAGGAGACACCACCTCCCGACCCAGAGATTTTCCGCCAGCGTTTTAGGCGCTTCTGTTACCAGAACACTTTTGGACCTCGAGAGGCACTGAGTCGACTAAAGGAACTTTGTCATCAGTGGTTACGACCAGAGATAAACACCAAGGAGCAGATCCTTGAGCTGCTGGTGCTGGAGCAGTTCCTTTCCATTCTGCCCAAAGAGCTCCAAGTCTGGCTACAAGAGTACCGGCCCGATAGTGGAGAGGAAGCTGTGACCCTCCTAGAAGACTTGGAGCTTGATCTGTCAGGACAACAGGTAAAAAGAGATGAAGTTTATATGTGAAGAGGCATGGACTTTGGGGATAGGAGAAAGCCACTGATGTAGAGCTAGTATTAGGAATCTTTGTGGTTATTCTGCCTGTTCTGGGGAGTAGGATTTACCAAGTCATCTGGGGGCCAGGGGTGTAGCTCAGTGTAGAGTGTGGGCTTAGCATTTACAAGGCCTCAGGCTCAAGACACCCCACCCCTTTCCCCAAAAAAAAGTGTTCTGACCTCCTTCACCCACTGGAAAATCTTTTTAATATTTTAATTCCTGTTTTAAAAAATAATTTCTCTGGGGGCTGGTGAGATGGCTCAGTGGTCTAAAGTACCTACTTAGAACAAGCTAAGCTAAGCAAAACACAGGGACCAAGGTTCAATCCCCCAGCACCACATGCCAGCCCGCCCTGCCCCCTGGTGGGTTGAGCTGGCCACACACACACAATAAATAAATAAATAAAAATAAAAATGATTTATCTACAAGTCCAACCTGATTGTCCTTAGGTCCCCGGTCAAGTTCATGGGCCTGAGATGCTTGCCAGAGGCATGGCACCTCTGGATCCAGTTCAGGAGTCTTCAAGTTTTGACCTCCATCATGAGGCCACCCAGTCACACTTCAAGCATTCATCTCGGAAACCCCGCCTCTTGCAATCCCGAGGTAAGAAGGAGGTTTCCTGTGGGGAAAAGAAGTAAATTATCCAGGATAAGAATACCCTCTCCATGTTGTTCACTGCCTAAGATTTAAACAGCATGCTTGTTTTTGTTATTTTGCCTAATGATATTGTTACTAACAGTAGGTGAATATGAGTTAGTCCAATCTCAGGAATTAAATGATATACCAAGGAGGTAAGTGAACTGTGACACTGAACTTGGTAGTCATTATTTACTGAACTGTTAGTATTTAAGATGTTTAGTAGATTTCTGACAGGAGTGGTATAGGGAGCAAATGATGTATTTCCAGCCTGGGTTTTAAAACACTGTACTATGATCTTTCAAGGGACTGTAAATCTTTTAAAGATTCATTTCATTTAAAAATACATAAAAATACAATTTAACACTGCTCTTTTCTAGGTTACTGTAAAAAAAAATTTAGAGAAAAGGAAAACAAAAATGGGTTTTTGCGGGGAGGGATGCTTTTTTGTTGAGGAAATTTTAAAAACAAATTCAGGAGCATATAAAAATCTATTCCATTGGGTTTTCTTTCCCCTTTGGTGAAATATACAATGTATTTTTGTGAGAGTAGATGTGTAGAATGTCAGTAAAAATCATGAAATGTTGAAAATACATTTGGTTAGTGGTTGTGGTGGTGCAGGTCTGTAATTCCAGCACTTGGGACGCTCAGGCAGGAGAATTGGCCACAAATTCAAGTCCAGCCTGGACTGTGTAGCTAAACTATGTTTCAAAAAAAAGGGGGCTGGGGATATAGCTCAGCTTCACAGCTCCTGCCTGGCAAGCGTGAGATTCTGAGTTTAATTCCTGGTACCAAAAAAGAAAATACAATTGATCAAGGCAGGTTCCTTTACTAGGATATTTGTTTGCAGTAACATTTGTCAGGAATATTAGATCGTAGCACTTAAGAGAGCATTCTCAGGCTGGTGAGATGGCTCAGTGGTCTAAAGCACCTACTTAGAACAAGCTTAGCAAAGCACAGCGACCGCGGTTCAATCCCCCAGCACCACATGCCAGCCAGCCCCGCCCCCTGGTGGGCTGAGCTGGCCACACACACACACACACACACACACGCATAAATAAAATTTTTTTAAAAAAAGCATTCTCTCTGCCATTCATCCTGGAGCTCAGCCTGGAATTAAATGCCAGAGACATCCATGCACACCAGTGCCCTGTGATGTATAACCCCAACACTACTGATGTCCTTTGAAGGCTTGGGAGGCTTCTCCACACTCTACAAGCAAAAGTCACAGAGAATGACATTAAGAAATAGGATGTTCATGGTCTTGTAGTCTGTGCACCAGATTAGTGCTTTAGGTTGGCAAAGAAATAGTTTTAGAGACCCACCCTATGCCTACAGTTATTACTTAGTAAACTGTTCTTGATAGAATTGAGGTATATACCTTTGTTTTCAATTTACTGTTTGTTGCCAGGGAGATAGCTCAGTAGAATAAGCGCTTCCCTGGCAAGCACGAGAGTCTGAGTTCAATCCCTGGTTCTGCCAAAACAAAACAAAAACATTCAAAATCAATTTACTGTTTGTCCTGTGCAAGTTTCCTATTTCTCAGGTTTAAATGTGATCTTTTGGTGGATTTTGTTTCAACCTATCTTTTTTCTTTAAACAGTGGCAGAGTTTCACATTTATTAAAGGTAGGGAAAAGTACAGGGCAGGAGAAAGAAACAGTGGGCTCTGCACAGCCAGCTTGGGCCAAATAAAAGGGAGGGGGAAATACGACAGCCTAAAGCAGTGGTGGCTAACCTGTGGCACAGGTGGTGTTTTACTTTTAAGACAAAAAATGTTAATGAGTTGTTTTTTGTAAACTAAAGCCTCAGCATTCGGGTTTAATTGCAGTATTGGCACTTTGCAGTGAATAAGTGGATTCGGGATTGCAGTTTGGACACTTGACTCTAAAAGGTTCACCATTATGGCTCTATAAGTACAGGGTGGTAGGGGCTAGGGAGATAGCTCAGTGGCATAAGCGCTGCCTGGCAAGTGCAAGGTCCTGAGTTCGATCACCAGTACCAAAAGAAAAATAAAACAAAAAATAAAATATAGGGTGGAGGCCTGGGGATTTGGCTCAGCTTGCCTAGCAAGGTGGAAGCCTTGGGTTCAGTCCTCGGCACCAAAAGCAAAAAATAAAAACCTCTCCAAAAAAAAAAAAAAAAAAAAAAAAAAATCAGAAAGAAAAGAAAAATTCAAAATGGGGCTGGGGACATAGCTCAGTGGAATAAGTGCTTGCCTGGCAAGTGTGAGGTCCTACGTTTGATCCCTGGTACCAAAAACTAAAAAAAATCAAAAAAGACCAAAAATAAACAAGGTAACTTAAATATAGCATGGGCTATTATGAAGAGGCATGAGAGCTTAGCCCACCTTATTGTACAGGTGGGAGTAACTACAAGTTTTATCATTCAGTTTTTGTTTTGGTTTGGAGAAGGTACCAGAATTGAACTCAGAACCTTATGCTTGCCAGGCAGGCACTGAGCCTAAGCCCCACCCCCATGTAATTCAGTTTCAAATTCATACATTTGCACTGTGTACCATCATCTGTTTATGTAATGCTTTCAACTGTAATAGTCTTTGGCAAGGAAAGAGAGGGCAGGTGTTAATTTTAATTTTGCAATTTAAAATTTTTCCAATTCTTCTTACATACTATAGTTGATGTGCTCATATGTTGTATTATGGGTGTCTTATATGTCTCCCCATCCCTCCATACATTTGTAAATGTTTCATCAACATTTCAATCATTAAAAAAAAAAAAAAATTCAATCCTATTCCCGCATGTTACCGGCCCCGCCCCTGGTGCATGCTGAGCCTGAAAACAAGTCCAGGTGTGGTAATGCACACGTGTAATCCCAGTGCTGGGGAGGCTGAAAACCAGAAGATTGCTAGGAGTCCAAGCTGTGTAGTGAGCCCTGTACCAAATACATAAAGGAAGGGAAAAAAATTTTCAATCATATATATATAATTTTATCAAAAACTGTTTATTATAGCTGAGTGAAGGAGAGAAATAGAGAAACAAAAATGGCAAAAGCTAGCCAGGTGGGTTAGTCTAGCACTGTGGGAGACTAAGGCAAGAAGATTGCAAGTTTGAGCCCAGCCTTGGGAATTTGCCAAGACCTTGTCTCCAAATAAAAAAGGGCCAGAGTTGTAGCTCAGTGAGAAGGCCCTCATTTCAATTCTCAGTACTTCTGCCCCCCTCCCCCAGTCCCATGGCAGATACTTACTTGAAGATCTCCTTCCTGTTCTTCCTTGTGGGTTTAATGTAAAACTTTAAAGCTGGGCTACATTTTTGACAAGTGTAAGCACAAATGAGTTTTAATATCCTTGTACTATCCTTGAGCTGGAGAAATGTATGAGCCAGAAGTATAGGTTAATGTTGCTGATTTTCTTGTTAAGAATAGGAACCTGGGTTCAAGACCTGCCTGGCCCTGCCATTCCTTAGTGACATTAGACAATTCATTTAGCTTCTCAGGGCTGCAAGGTCCCCTTTCAATAAAGCAAAGGGCTTCGACCCCTTTATGGCTCCTGTGCTTTTGCCACAGCAGAGATCATAGAGGTCCTGCTATCTTTTGTCTGGGTTCTCTGGAGTTAAACATGGAACAGTAAATGGGTTGGTGCAGGAAGGAGAGTGCCCCAGGCCCCCCTTGAGCAAAGCTCAGAGCAGAGCTGATTTACTCACAGCTCCTTTCTTCTCCATCAGCTGTCCCTGCCACCCGTGTTCCTGCCCCCCCTGAGGGGAGTCCCAGAGACCAGGCAATGGCATCTGCCCTACTGACCACAGATTCCCAGGTGAGCTGTGTGCCCTGCGCCCTCCTGAGTCCCCCTATCTGCCTCCTCCGGAGCTCCTGTCGAAGCTTCCACCAGGTCACTCTCTCTCAATGTCCCACCCATAGAAGCCCATGCCCTCTCCCATAGATCTTCCTACCACAGAACCCCTCAGTCTATCAGGCTTGGTCATATCCTCCCCAGCATCCTGTGACTGCAGGCAGTGCTGTCCTTGACATCAGCTTTGGGCAATGGGCTGTCTCTGCATTTTGGGGGAACTGAGTGGGACTCTCCTGTTATTTCAGGCAATGGTGAAGATCGAGGACATGGCTGTGTCCCTCATCCTGGAGGAATGGGGATGTCAGAACCTGGCTCGGAGGAATCTCAGTAGGGACAGTAGGCAGCAAGTGTTTTCTCAGGGTAAGATGGACATAGGATTCTTCTCTGATTACTATACCTCTTTTAGCAGTAGGACCTCTGATGTATTCAGTTGATAAGGATTTAAAGGCTGTTGAACTCCTGTCTTCAAAACAGAGGTTAAACATATGTATTCATTGAACTATGACTTCTTGATTCTTGATGAGGGTTCTTTGTTGTGTTTTGTTTTGTTTTGTTTTTTTGTTTTGTTTTGTTTTGTTTTGCGGAACCGGGGATTGAACTCGGGCCCTTGCACTTGCCAGGGAAGCACTTATTCCACTGAGCCATATCCCTGGCCCCTGATTTGTTTACTTTTGTTATTTTTACTCTTGGAGATCAGAAATAAATTATTGTGAGTCACCTCCTCAATTGCTTAGTTACCTGGGAGGATTCAGCTTTGTATCCCTATAGCAAGTTCCATTGTGGGTGCTTCCGTCAGGAGAGTCTTTTTCCTAGTAGAGATGTCCAAGTGACCTGACTGTCAATCTAATCCCAGCCTGTTGTCCTGGCACTGCATTCGTGAGCCTTCCAAGCATCCTTCCATGGTATCTAACTTCTTTATCCCCTGTCAGCCCTGCTCAGAGACTGCTTTGTGTCACCCCATCAACTTGCACCTGGACCTCCTTTAGGGTTAGGTTTCCAGTTCACAAAACTAACAGTGATCTTCACGAAGAGCTCTGGGTCTTGAGTATATAGTAAGAACAGAGAAGTACAAGAGGCATGAGCCACATAAGACAAAGTGCCCCAGCTGGCAGCCATTTGTATTGGTCTCTGTTACAGCTTACCCTGTAGGAGACCACAAGATATGTATAGTGACAGGGACACTACCTGGGAGGGCAGTGAAAGGTGTGTACAGAGTAAGTGTAAGTATTACTTTAATTCAAGTTTGTTTGAAACCGTAGGTATAAGCTGGGTGTGGTGACACATGCCTGTAATCCCAGTACTTGGGAGACTGGGGCAGGAGGGGCACACAAGTTCAAGGCCAGCCTGGGCTACATAGTGAGTTCAAAGCTAGCTTGAGCAACATGATGAGAACCTTTCTCAAAACAAAACAGGTTTAACAATGACATGTAGCTTGTAGATACTTGATTTTTGTACTGGTAGAATGAAATTAAGCCAAAAAACTAATCTTTATGAGCTGATAATAGAAAAAAAATAGGAGAAACTGGGAACTGTATTGTCAAGAGCCTTGGTGTAGAATTCAAAACAAGTAGACCAGTTTTCTTTAGAACTGGTCAGTATTTATGGTTATTTCATCACTTGTTGGGGGTTGGATATTTTCTAGTCTTTTAGATTACATTCAAGAACCTTTTGGGACCATGCAGAAGCCCTCTTGAAAAGGTGTCTTAACACTGAGAAAATAATGGACAGAGTATAGGGGCTGGGGATTTAGCTCAGTGGCAGAACACTTGCCTAGCAAGCTGGAAGCCCTACGTTTGGTTCTTAGCCCCCAAAACAAAACAAAAGCTAAACCCCAACTTAAAAAAAAAAAAAAAGAACAGAATAGAGATGTTTCAGTTTTTTTTCATAGTCAAATACAAATTATATGTCTAGAACAATTTTCAGCCTCCGAATAAAAGGAAAAGAGGGGCCATCGAGGTAGCTCAGCAGACTAAAGCACCTGCTGGGGCAAGTGCAGGGACAGTGGTTCTATCCCTGGCACCACATGCTGTGCCAGCCCCACCCCAGGGCAGGCTGAGCCAGCCACAAAAAGAAAAAAAAAAAAAAAATGGACTTTAAAAAATGGGGGAAAAAAAGTAAAAATGTCAGGCTGAGGAGACAGCTCGGCAGTCTAAGTGCCTGCATGGCAAGTGCAAGGACCTGGGTTTGATCCCTGGTACCACATGCCAAGCCAGCCACTGAAACCAGGCATGGTGGTAGATGCCTGTAATCCCAGTGCTAGGGAGATTGAGACAAAAGGATCACTGTGAGTCCAGCATGCATGGGGAGACCCTGTACCAAATAAATAAATAAATAAATAAATAAGTGATTTTTAAAAAGTAAGATGACACACAGACTATAGCAATGCATAATAAAAACTAAACTCCAATGTTTTAATATATTGCTACATGAAGAGATTAGCTCAATATTTGTAAGCATTGTTCTCTTATCTCCTTTGTAGGTTGTCTCTAGAGTGATTTTGAGTTTCTTTTCTATTATGTTCTGAAAATTCTCTTAGTTGAAGGGCTTCGTTATGTGGCTAGGGATTGCCCCCACCAGCGCCTTTACTCTATCTCTGTTACTTGAACACAGCTCCTTGCTGCTTTCCTTGCTGGAGGGAAATTTTTTCCTGTGTCTGAAGGTCCCTGTAACCTACCTGATTCAAGGCTGCTTGTTGTACCTATTTTCTATCATGTTGTTGATAAAACAACTAACAGAACTGGAATAGTATTTGCATTTCTTTCTGGAACTGTATGTTTGTTTTTCTAATACCACTATTTTCTAGCAAGAACCTGTCTGTTCTCTTTTTGAAAAACTTAGAAATACTTGCTGAAAATAGGACATGTCTTTTAAAAATACATAATCCTTTAAATTAATTATTAATGATCAAATAACATAACTATGATCTCTTGACATCCCTTAATTAAATCCCTTCCTTAACTGATCTCTTCCTTCCTGACTCCCCACCATACTTGATTACTTAAATTCTCTCTCCCTTTGTTATTACTGTTGTCTTTTCTACTCTGCATACCAACTTTCTCACTTTCAAACTCTGTTTACTGTTTTCTCAGTTTTTCCTTTATTGTACTCTTTTATCTTCAGTTAATACTGTTAAGTTCTTTGACAAGCATACAGAATCTCCGGGAAAATAATGTCACCTGATTAACCCATATTTGTAAAAGGAAAAGATGCTATTTGTATTCTCTATTATGTCAGGTCGTGAAAACAGGAGTGAAAACAAGGAGTCAGCCTCAAAGGCTGAAGACACAGACGACTCGGCGTCCCATGGGGTCGCCGGAAGATTCCAGAAGGATTTGGGAGAGAAACGTGAACAGCCGGGTAGAGTAGTAGTAAGGCAACAGAGAAACCCTGAAGAGAAAACTGGAAAAGACAAGAGAGAATCAGCTACACCCAAGGAGAAAAAAACCACCATAGGAGAGAGAGCTCCAAGGGAGAAGGGGAAAGGGCTGGGAAGAAGCTTCAGTCTGAGTTCAAACTTTAATAATACCCCTGAAGAGGTTCCAACAGGAGCAAAGTCTCACAGATGTGATGAATGTGGTAAATGCTTCACAAGAAGTTCAAGCCTTATCCGCCATAAAATAATCCACACTGGAGAAAAGCCCTATGAATGTAGTGAGTGTGGGAAAGCCTTCAGTCTCAACTCAAACCTTGTCCTGCATCAGCGAATCCACACAGGGGAGAAACCTCATGAATGTAATGAGTGTGGCAAAGCCTTCAGTCATAGCTCAAATCTCATTCTGCACCAGCGCATCCACTCTGGAGAGAAGCCCTATGAATGTAACGAATGCGGGAAGGCCTTCAGCCAGAGCTCAGACCTCACCAAGCATCAGAGAATACATACAGGGGAGAAACCCTATGAATGTAGTGAATGTGGGAAAGCTTTCAACCGAAACTCATACCTTATTTTGCATCGGAGAATTCACACTCGAGAAAAGCCTTACAAGTGCACTAAGTGTGGCAAGGCCTTCACCCGGAGCTCAACACTCACACTGCATCACAGAATCCACGCCAGAGAGCGAGCCTCAGAGTACAGCCCAGCCTCCCTGGATGCATTTGGAGCATTCCTGAAGGGTTGTGTGTAAAACAGGAATTTGTCATCAAGCCATTGCCCCTTTTATTCCTAAAATTATTTCAGAGATGTGTGCCCATGAAGGGAGAAAAAAAAAAAAAGGCCTCAATAGATTTTTTTAAAATCTCAAGGATCCTTAAAATTATATTGGCAGTGTTCTGCCTTTGGGCATGTAATTCTTCCACATAGCCCTGCAGGAAAAAGCTGGTCATGCAGATAGTCCACTTGCTATTCTACACAAGATGAAAGCACACACATAGTAAAATATCAAGCTTTTCAGTAATGAGGATACCTTTAAAGGCACTGCTGGACTCAGCAACCGCTGCATGTAAAGATCTAAGATCGCTCTGTGAGTGTGACACTTGAAGTTAAGAAGCCATGTGCTGCAAAAAAGCCCTGCTTGGCCAACATCTTGTTTATTTCTTGAAAAAGAGGGACAGTTAAAACTACATTAGGATGTGCTGCTCCAGCTACTTATAGCAGTTACATACATGTGATCACTGGTAGCCTACCAAAGCTATAGAAATCTAGGACTGTACTGACCAGTAGCAAACCAAAGATTTCTATCTCTTCCTAAAGAAAGGGTATGTGCACCAGTCTACAGCTCCAAAGGACTTCAGCAAATGTAGGTGGTTCTGTCCTCATCACTGAGATCAGTTCTGCTGAAATAGCAATGAGTCAAAATACTTCCCCTTCCTGAAGTTCCTGAAGCACTCTAGCACTCCTAAAGGCATCTCTCCACAAGCTAGCACTTGATTGTATACTGTCTTTTAATCTTGTTTTGTCTGAGATTTTTTTTTAATCACCCCCCAAAAAAGATGTTTCTATTGTCAAGGGATGTAGTTTTATGTCCTATAGCACAACACTGCACGTAAATACATTAGAGACACTCATTATGACTTACTTCTAATAGAACTTTAATATTTATGAGAAAGACTTGTGAATCACAAGTTCCCAAAATATGGTAGCCCGGCCCAAGTCTGAAAGAGGATCTTCAGAGCTAGTAACAGGAGGTATACCAAACCTCTGGGGTTTGAGGGTATTTGTGTCCTAAATATAAACAAAAGAAACTTCCATAGGTTTTGCTCAACATAAATCAGGAATAAATACAACAGAATGTCAGAAATGACTGTTATCAGCATCTTAAAGAAGGCATGAACACTGACTGAAGTCATCCTTTGACATCTCTCTATGGCAGAGGTACTAGCCAGAATTCACTCTATTCAGCTGCTGAACAGTGATGATGTGGACACTTTCTGAATCATTTGTAACTTAGGTACTGGTAATGTAGATCAGAATAGGTGATTTGTATTGCTTTTCAGAAAAAGGAACGTGAAACATGTTTTCCACACTTTCCAGAAATATAAAAACATTTGTCATCATTAGCTGGCAATTACTACAGATACGTTGTTGCTCCAAGAAGCTCATCAGTGTACTGAGATGTGGTTGATTGTATCAGGGTAACAGTGCACAGTGCTTTTATGTTTCTCACTGCTCAAGACCAAGGTGAGGTTCTAGAACTCTAATCTCTCCCATCATCTGTGCAGGAGGATACAGATGGCTCCGCAGAAGTTGATGACTGTGTCACACACATGGGAGATGACCAAGTGTTGCTCGTTCTGTAGGTATCAAGGGTCTGGGGTGGAGATGGCTGTGTGCATGAGAGCATTCAAATGGCTGTTTTCCACCCTACAAAAATCTAAAGTCTAAAGCAAACCTGAACACCAGCAGTGTAATCACCGTGTAATAAAACCCATGTACAACTTGAGATTTTTCTCTGAAGAAACAACTAAAACCATCATCAGTCATTCTGACCAGCAGGTTAAGTCCATGAGACGTCATGGCTGAAAAAAGGAGGGAGGGACTCATACGGCCTCAGCTCCAGACCAAACTAAACCTCTACACAGCAGTCATTCTTTGGCTTCATTGCATGGACCAACCTTAACTTCCCCTATGGCATTTTCTTCAATTTTTCCTGGGAAAGCCACATAGCAGGTTAGGCAGCTGCCAGAATACTTCTTACCATCCAATTTAAGAAAACTAGAAGAGATGTTCCAGAAGAGTAGACCTCGTTTATAAGGAAATGGAGGTAGAAATACTTTTAAGAATTTTCCTTAAACAGTGAGCCACAGTGACAGTTGCTTAGAACATCAGTGCTTTTGAGAAGATCTTTGCCCACTAAAAAAAGACATGAAGGTGAAGTACACAGCTCTGGGCACTTCTTTGTTCTTAAAAAGGAAAGGACTTCAGTCAGTTCCACATTGGGTTTTTTTCTTTTTTTTTAAGCCACAACTGTTTGTTTTTAAATTAAATTTAAATATGGCTTGTGCCCTGGCATTAAGTTCCCATTTTATTGGGAGATCTGACTGACTTTGCTGGATAGCCGCCAGGTTGCTTCAGATCTTCAGCAGATGCACTGCTGGAGCCAGCTATTTGAAGATGTGTTTTCTGAGGAAAACAGGCTACAACTGGTTATTAAAACCATTGATGTATCAGATACTCAGTGCAAAGTGTCATTGGACCACCGGCAACACTTAATTAGTACTCAGGATAGATTCAAAAGTCATGACTGGCTGAAGTCTGTTAACAAGTTTGTGTATTCTCTAGTTAACCATTAGCATGCAAGTTGACCTAATGGAACTTTTTGAAGAGTTTTTAAAAATAATCACCTTGCCAGGAAGAAAAGTAAAATTCTTCAGGCAATAAGGTATTTGTTTCAATTCTAGCCTGGCAGACAAGGCTAAACCTGAGACCATAGATGTAAGAGACATGTTGGTGTGTATGGCACTTAATTCTAAAGGCATAAAAGCGAAACTGCTAAATGTGTAATAAAGATTGATGTGTTTGATATGTGAGACAATTCACAGCTTACAGACATCAGAGAATTTACTCCAGATAGGAATCTCTTGAATGTGATAAATATGGCAAAGCCTTTAATCACATCTCAGCCCTTAGCATCAGAAAGCTTACACTGTAAATAAAGCTTATTAATATTATATGTGAAGAAAACTTTCATGCATAGATACCACTCATTGCTTTGGACAGAGATGAATTCCCTCAGTATGTTCCAGTTGTTGGTTAATTGCAGGAACGCTGCAGAGGGATCTCAGTCTTAGCTCCAGAGAGTCAGAAGAAAACAATGTGAGGAAATGCTAAAGAAATAGTAAAAAATGTGCAACTTCATACAAAATTGTTAATGTTGGGTACTTCCATATATTTTATATGGCCATAATGGTGTGTTTTGTACCTTCAAATCCCATTTTTCTGTGTATCCCCCCAAAACAAATAATGTATTTTATTTTAATCTATTTGACAGAACACATCACTCCAAAAAGTGAAGTTTTGGAGTGAATAATGAAGATAGTGATATGTTGACAAAAAGTTAATTCACAGAACTGAGGAGAGGAAAAAAATCAGAAGAAAGAAAAAACCTTCATTGGTTGGTGCCTCTTGAATTGAGAGATCAATAAATTTGTGGAGATACACAAGTTACTAGGGCACTGAAATGGAACAACTCCTGTCAATGGCAGGCGCTTCTTTTGAGCTTTTAATCCCTGAAAGTTGTCCTCTAAGCTACCAGGTCCCCACTGTGAGCTAAAGGAATTCATGAATTCTCTGAGCTTGCAGGGTAGGAGGGGCTCCATGAATTCAGAGTAGGAAGTGTCCTGGGATGGCCAGAGGGACCACTTAACCTGGCCAGATCCTGCAAACCAGTAGTCCTGTTCCCCCACTGACTCTGAATCTTTATGCTCTAAAACTTAAGGTAGGAAGACACCAAGGTAGACTTTCCCAGGATACAGGGATAGATGCCTCCAGTGGACACTGCAAGAGAGTTGTCTGGCGAGGCTGGAGAAGCTTCTTGCAAGAATGCTTGTGGCTCTGCTCCTGTGTACCTTCCCTGTACCTGCTTTCTTTCCTTAGGGTATGATTATCAGAGTTTGTGAAGAGTCATAGCCTTAGCTGTGAAAGATTTTTTTTTCTTTAATCCTGGGTCACCATTGTTGATCAGCTTATCTGAAACCAACTCACCAGGTTCAACCTGCCATTCTCATGGGAGACCAATGGTGCGAGCTAGAGTAGCAGTATTGAGATGTGATCAGTGACAGTCATACTTGCTGGTTTTGTGCACTCCTCTTTGCAAGTCTCAGAAATGTTTGAGGACGCTGAGGTATCTATTAGGAAAATCAAGGTCTACAGAGTAACTGGTCTACAGAATAAGTGAATAAAATCAGAAAAGTAAATTAAGTGGTATAAATAGATCATTTCATAGAGATTAGGGTAGATTTTTATTTCAGCTACTACTGGAGAATTTAATAAAAGCATTATTTGAAAAGTTTTCCTAATGTAGATTTAGGTTTCATTTTAAGCATACTACTGTACGTTTAAAAGCAGTTACTTATTTTGCTATCCAGATTAATTTTTTATTATATCTGAAAATTATGTTTTACTTTTCAAAGGCTTTGTAAAACAAACTTGAAGTTATAAGGAGGTAAGCCATCTCCAATTCTGCAGGTCAAACAAAAGTTGGGGAAATACTTTTGACATCCCCTAAACAGAACATCCACACACAAGAATTTAGTTTTGACTGTGTGGCTCTGTTTACTCGGGGACACCACCAATCTCATGTCTTTCTCTGTTCCCTTAAACAGTGGAAAGAAGAAAGGGCATTAGCTGATTTCTAAACCAGTCTCTTCTCATTTTAACACTTTTTTTTTTAATGTTAGAGATTCTCATGCCTTCATTTACTTAAAAGAATCATGACTCGCTTCAAGTTACACATCAGAAAAGCTAATTGGTTTTAAAATTTCTCCCTTCAGCAAACACCCATTAAGCAGAGAGGCCCAGTGCTTGAAGATACAAAGAATGAGATCTGCATGAGTGAGTGAAGAGGCGTTACTGAAACTTGGGTTTTGTTCCAGTTTCAGATTTGTATTTTAAATTCCTTTGGTCCAGGAAAAGGGCCAGGCAGCTGCAGTTACTTTGAGTCAGCGTCCTGTTGTCTCCTATCAGGTGGAAGGAGAAAGGGGCAGAGTTGTCACACACACACACACACACACACACACACACATACACACATACACACATACACACACCCATACCCATATTGTTGCCTGAGGAAGCACAAGGCTAGAGTGAGGAAAAAAGTGACACTGGAGGAAGAGTTGGGTTAGTGCTCATCTGCCTTCCTCTTCACCTCAGCCAAGTCACAGCATTCAGCTGCTGCTTGACGTTAGCAAAGCATGTTAGACTTAGAGATGCTTCTGATCATAGCAGGAGTTACTTGGTCACATACCTGGGGGCAGGGGGTGACAGATTGTGATTATGCAGAAAAGTCATGTCCAAAAAATAAGAGTGGAGGGATAAGGGTTGGTTTATGCAAACAAAAGCAGTAACTATTTTAAGATAAGCATATGTATTTTTATTAAACTTTTAGTTAAATATAGATTATTGCAACCAGATCAACATGATAAGCCTAAATCTATATAGAGAGCTAACTCAGGCATTGTCTTGTTCACTTTTTAGACAGCTAAAACAACCTGTCCTGTGCTGGGCATGGTGGCACATGCCTGTAATCCCAGCACCTGGAAGGGTGAGGCAGAAGGATCATTGAGCGTTCAAGGACCCCTGGACTAGTGTGAGTTCCAGAGAGCCTGAACTGCATAATGAGACCCTGTCTCAAAAAAAAAAAAAAGTTCCCAGCTTCTTTTAGGATAAGTTAGACCAAATAAAGAACTTAACTTGTCTTTGTATACCCACACCATTAAGTTATTGATGTTAAAAACTGGACTTCTAGTCTCTGAAGAGTCCAGATGTGTCACAGATGGTCCGTAGATGGTTTTTAAGTTGAATTTGCTGAAAATCCTCACATGTCTAGAAAAGCTTTCACAAAATTTTGGAATCTCCGACAAAAGATGATTATTTTAAAGCTGGGGAAGCTCACTAAAATAAAAACCTTGATTAAGAGCTGAGGTTTCAATAGTAAGAGATGGCAGCACAATAAAATTCATAGTCCATGGTCCATTTTAGGAAGCCTGTGATATCTGACAAAGAAATGATAGACTAGTGAAGTTGGGGAAGAAGTTGTGGAGATTGTAATATTCTCTCTGTTGTTTCTCATCTGGGTCATGGAAAAACAATAAATTATCGCTAAGTGGCAATATTTTGTGTCGGGTCTTTTGTTATCCTTGGCTGCGTAAATGCACAGGCTTTGAGAAAAAGTACAACCTCAAAGTTAAAAAATGAGCTGCAACCCACAAAATTCGCACACTATTGTACTTGTCCCATTTATTTATTTCCATTTAAATAATGAATTTATTCACTTTTTTTAAAACCTTGAGTGCAGGGAAAGTGTTCTGGTTTCCTCTAGACTGGTTTCAGTACTCTTTTAAGATTAGAATATTTATGCTGTCTTGCCTTGTTTCAAGAAGGTGAAATGAAAAGAGTGGGGGGAGTTGAGCTTTTTTGTCCCAGTATCTTTACAGCCAAGTGCTGGCTGAAAGGAATTCAGCCCTGTCTTCTCTAGTACCTTACCCAAGGTTCCCAGAGTAGAGCTGGTAGTTTATTTTAGGCAATAATTCCAGGAGACAAGAAACAGGATCCAGAAGAAATCAGTGCATCCATCACTGAACTTGGTCTCTTGGAGACAGCTGAGGCCCCAGTAACTCCCTTAATGTTTATTTTGCTCTGAGAACTGAAGTGGGGAGCATTTATTCACGGGCTGCTCCACAGCGCAGTAGCTTCCCTACCATTCTGGGTCTGCATACAAGCCGTGAAGAGAAGCTGGGTGCCCCTGACTACTACTGCTCACCACAGTAGCTCTAGTGACCCATTTTCCCCCGCACCAACCAATCCTCCCAGCTCTGTAGAGTGTTCACCTCTATTGTAACATTACTTGGAATTACCACAGACAGACCCCACATGTCGAGTGAGCTCACCCACAAGACTGTCCCCACTTCAGCGGCCAGCCACAAGTCTCAAGCTGCCAGGGGGCCAGGGAGATGGCTCAGTAGAATAAGCACTTCCCTGGCAAGCACAAGGGTCTGAGTTCAATCCCTAGTTCCTCCAAAAAATAGTCTCAAGCTGCCACTTGTACCTGTGAGCAGCTATAAGTCAGCAGTCTCCACTACCCCGTCTTCAGGACTGACAGCATGCTAGAACGGCTCACAGAATTTGAAAATATGCTTTTTTCAGTACCCTGCTAACAGTACTATAGGCAGGGTATAGGGTGGCAGCAGGCAGGTGCACCGAGGTTTTTTTCCTTCTCTGGGTAGACACACGCTCCCAGCACTTCATTGTTCACCAAGAAGCCCTATCAACCCCAGGTTTTATGGAGGTTTCATTGTGTAAGCGTGACTTTAAGTCATGTAGCCATTGCACCTGAGAGCCCCCACGTCATCAGGGTCAAGCTGACCTCCAAGACCCTCTTCAGCCTTTCACTCTGTCCTTTCCTCCACTTCTTCCATTCCTGGGCCTGTCCCAGGTTCCTGCAAGAGGAAAACACACATTCTTCCTGTTGCCCCTGCTAGATAATTCAAGTCTCTACCATATTCTTGGGTTCAGTGTCCCCATGGCAATCTGGATATCTCCTTCCCCGCAAATTCCATGCATGCCTACCCTAGCCTTGCCTCACTTTGTCTTAGCAGGTGTCCCTCATGATTCCTTCCCAGGCCTCAGGCCATCAGGATGTGCCTGCCTCTGGTCTGCATCCTCCCAGCCTCCCCTGCTGGCCGCAAGGTACAGGACCTCGGACTCTGGCGCTTCCGGACTCCTCAGCCTTCAGCACTTTTTCATCACCTAATAAGCACCAAACTGTGGCTTTAAGGCACAAAAGCAAACACTTAAAACTTTCCTTTGAAAATGTTTCTTTTGCCCACCAAATTCCTCTACTAACCAGTGTTGTCACGTCCCAGCTGCTGCTGGTATGCCTCCTTTTACAGACTCTGTGACTCAGCTTTTACCCCACGAAATGGCATGGCACTGTTACAGGTCACCAGTGTTCTTGCCAAGAGCATTTTCTTCTTGCCTTTTTTCTTTCCTATAAGATGGTCTGCTTGAAAGCTTGTCATTGTCGGTGTTACACTGTTCTCTAGCTCATCGCTCTTCCTCACTGACTCATGAGTAACAACCATGAACTGTCTCCAGTCCATACATGAACTTTGCAGACACTGTAGCCCCATTTTACAGTTGCAGAAATGGAGGTCCAGGAAGTAAAGTAGCTTACTCAGTTACAGCTGAATGTTAAAACCAGGTCACTCTCATTCCAGCAACCAGGTTCTTTCCATTACTTTATTGTTCCTTATCTTCCTTTATAAGCTCAATTCTCCCATTTTTTTGTCCACCACTAACATGACGCCACAGTTATGTTTATGGAGCATCCCAGCATACTAGTTAAGCACATGGGCATCTGGAGATATATTAATTCAGGTATTCAGACATCTCTAGAACCACTTGGGGGTCCTGTGAAGGAAGTTACTTTGCATGACGGCTGGCTGAGCCAGATACCCTTTTGATCTTCCATCCTGGGTTCTTTCACAAACGAAAGTGAACAAGCTAGCAGCCTGCTATTATAGAAAGACAAGATATTGGCGGGACTTCTTACCCTCCCTTACTCAAAAGACAGGTGGTGCTCTCCAGAGGGAGCAGAATGGAGGAGGGGCCTGTGATATGCAGAGCTGTATCTAGTGCTAGGAGACTGAAGTAAAATGGAAGTTGGGCTGTGAGTGTAGCTAAGCAGTAGAGCACTTACCTAGTTCGTGCAAGCCCCTGGCGTCCAGCACCAGCACATGTACACACACACACACCCTGCCAGCACACAGAGTTTAGAAGTAATTCTTTTTTTAATGTGTTTAGTACAGGGTCTACAGGGTCTCACTATACAGATTGAACTTGTAGTGATCCACCTGTTTTTCAGGCTCCCAAACACGCTGGGATTACAGACGCACACCTCCATGCGCAGTCTCAATCGCATCTCAGCGCGCCCCAGAGGCAGGGCTGGCATGGCCAGGGATGGAACTCCCCACCCCTGCATCTGCCTAAGAAGACACTCTAGTCCGCTGAGCTCTCTGGCCAGCCCTAGAAGTAATAACTGTTTTGAGCATTAAAAATCTCTTATATTTTGTGAGATATTTTTTCTTTGCCAAGCTAGTTCACAAAGCTAGATTACCCTCACAAACTATAATTGACTCTCAAAGCAAGTATTAATGTACCTGTATTCCAGACAAATTGCATATCCAAATCTCCCAAGGCCTATTGGCCACATAGCTCTGGCTCTAAAGCACAGGGTTAGGGTCAAAGATTGTTTTACTTGACTAGACTTTAGTCTGGTTCCTGAGCCTTCTCTTAGGCCCATTTCTCATCAATTTCAGTTATAGCAGTGAACCCTTCCAGTCAGCAAGACCCCCACTCCCTCTACATATCTCATTACCATTGATAATCTGATTTGGTTTCTCACCTCCAACACCCCGCAGGTGAAATCTGATCACTTTGGCCTCTATCAAGAATCTTTAAAAGGTGCTTGTTCTCCTTGTTCTTCAGCATTTGCCCTCCAGCACGTGATTCCTTATTACTTTCTGATTCCCAGGATTTGAATTCATTGCCTTGTCTTTTGAAGAGGGGAAGCTCTTCGTTGGTGGGCTCGATTTCAATACAGAGGAGCAAGCACTGGAAGACCACTTCAGCAGCTTTGGGCCTATTTCTGAGGTGGTTGCTGTCAAGGACGGGGAAACTCAGCTATCCCAGGGTTTTGGCTCCGTCACCTTTACCAATCTAGAGCATGCCTCAGATGCCATGAGAGCCATGAATGGAGAGTCCCTGGATGGTAGCCAAATCTGCCCAGAGCACCAGAGGAAGGGGTGCTTTGGGGGCCCACGGACGTGGTCACATCTCCTCTAGAGGTGGTAGGGACGGGGCTATGGGAGTGGCAGGTATGACAGTTGACCTGGAGGATATGGATATGGTTATGGGCGATCCAGAGATTATAGTGGCAGAAGCCCAGGGTGGTTATTATCAATACTCAGGAGGGAATTATGGAGACAATTATGACAACTGAGAGGCTTGTAGACATGACGTACACAAGGAATAACATTTCTCGTTCAGGATTGTCCTTCCAAATTACCGTATAAAGATTTTAGAAGCCGCCGCTGAAACGTGTTTAATATATTTCCTTTTTTTTTTTTTTTTTTTTGTATTTTAGTGTCTACAGGGTCTGACAATGTAGATCAGACTTGTAGTGATCCGCCTGTGTTCAGACTCCCAAGAGTTGGAATTACAGGCATGCACCACCATGCCCAGTCTCAATTGCCCTGAGTGCGCCCCCAGGGCAGGGCCGGCTTGGCAGGACCCCCGGCCTCTGTGTCTGCCTAAGCAGGCACTTTAATCTGCTGAGCTATTTGGCCAGCCCTTATATTTCCTATTTTTTGATTGAGCACCAGAGGTATCTTGTTAAAGACCTTTTATAAAGCTCTGTGTTATTTTAATTTCTCCCCATTTAAAGTCAAATTTATGAGACATTTGTAGAGTTATGGGGGTCTTTATAAAAGTTTTTAGTTTGGACTTTTAGGATCATTGCTTCTGGCACACAAAAAAGTTGTGCCAGACTGATTTTTTTCTTTTAAATCATATATCTGGGGTTATTTTTAAAATATGTATGCAATTTATAATCCTGAGTAGAAAAAAAATTTAATGTATCTGTAAGCAGTCTGCATCAAGAATACGATTGCTGGGGCTGGTGAGATGGCTCAGTGGTCTAAAGTACCTACTTAGAACAAGCTAAGCTAAACAAAGCACAGGGACTGCGGTTCAATCCCCCAGCACCACATGCCAGCCAGCCCTGGTGGGCTGAGCTGGCCACACACACACACACCAAAAAATAAATAAATAAATGTTTAAAAAAAAAAAAAAAGAATATGATTGCCTAGCGGCCGGCCAAATAGCTCAGAGGATTAAAGCGCCGGCATGGAGGCGCAGGAACCAGGGCTTCAATCCCCAGGCCTGCCATGCCCGCCCGCCCCTGGGCAGCGCTGAAACAGCAATTGAGACTGGGCATGGTGGCACGTGCCTGTAATCTCAGCTCTTGGGAGGTATGAGTCCGATCTAGTAGTGAGACCCTGAACACCCTGTAGACCCTTCGATAGAAAAAAAAAAAAAAAAGGCTATGATTGCCTAGAGTGTTTCTTGTGTGTGTGTGTGTGTGTTTTTTTTTTAATTGAAGATCTACTAAAGTATAAGAGCGTCTTGAAAATGTTTGTGAATGTCATTTTTAATACCGGAAGAAAAAATATTGTTTCGAAAAAATATTGTTTCATGTCTCACATGTTTGGAATGTCCTTCAGAACTGATTAAAAAGGTGAAACCTGAAAGAAAAAAAAAAAAAAAACTTAAGCTGGTTTAACCAGAATCTTACCCTGATGTTTCTTCTTAGTAATTTTGTACCCACTGACTCACACCCTGACCCTTAGCCATAAATTCCAACTTGGCTGAGTTGTCTTTGGAATTATCTTTGCAGTTTTCCCATTCTTTCTGCCCCTTACTGCAAAAATGCCATTGCAGGGATCCCTGCTCTGATCAGATCTTAAATAAGGTCTTCCTTGCTGAGCGTTAGCGGTCATTTTTCTTTAACGGCTGTCGATCTTTTTTTTTTTTTAATTTTATTTTATTTATTATTTATTTCTTTTATTTGTGTGTGTGTGTGTGTGGCCAGCTTAGCCCACCAGGGGGCGGGGCTGGCTGGCATGTGGTGCTGCGGGATTGAACAGTGGTCCTTGTGCTTTTAGTTTGTTCTAAGTAGGTGCTTTAGACCACTGAGCCATCTCACCAGCCCGGCTGTCGATCTTTGACAGTTCGGTTTTTCTCTCTCCACGTTCTTTAGCAAATGTCTTTGCAGCCGTCCAATGTGTTGCACAAGCAAACTGCTGGGAAGGAGACGTGTTCTGTAACGAGCGGTACGCGCCTGGTCACCCCGGCGTGCTCTACGAGCCATGAGCACCCTCTACTGGCCAAACATGATTGTAGCAGCAAAAAATAAACGAGCAAGAACGAGGAAGATTAAGAACCATTTCAGAGGGAAACCTGGCCACCTTACTCGAAAAGGACGGAGGAAGCCCATGATGACAGTAAACACTGGAAGCTTTTCCCCTTCTAGATTTCTGATACAAAAGGCACAGCAATTCTGCTTTTGTCAAGCCAGATAATCTTCCAAAACAATAGAAAATGGAAATAATGCAGAGAAAGTAAAGGGGAAAAGAGGACCATTTCAATGAGTTCAAGTCTCACTGAGCTGCGTTCCCTGCTTGCCACCCCCACTCGCTTTCTTTTGTTTTGAGACAGGGTCTCACTAAGCCTGGGCTGGATTTGAACTTGCAATATTCTGAAAGCAGTAAAAATTATGCTATGAAACTCTCAAGGTTGGGCCTTATAACATGTACAAGTTCTACCTTCACCTGTTGAAGTGATGCTTTGGGGGATTCCCGTTGTCACGACACAAAGCAACCCAGGCAGCCATGCTGAAAGACTGATCTGAAGAAGTACCAAGGGGTCAGCACCCTAGCTCTGGGTCAGCACTCCTTGGTAGTCACCCCAGTTCTTCCGTTTGACCCCAGGGAAGCAGAACAGCCCAGCTTCAGGAGATGCTGTAAAAACTGTTAAACAATTGTTATATTAAGGCACTAAGCTTTTAGGTAGCAATAAGGAACCATAATAAAATGTTTCATGCAGAACCTGGCCCATGAGAAAGTACTCAAAGAAGGTATATAGGGGGAATAGCAATGGTGAATAGAGTTTTAGACAGGTTGGAGGATAAGGGTTTGGGGCAAGCTATAGGAAGGAGACATTGAAGGTTGTCTTAGGTCAACCATTCATTTTGCAAAACTCCCATCCTCCCTATCTTCAGTGGTCTCCCAATCTTCAAATAGCATAAGAGGATGCAGAAGATATCACTTCTGAGCCACTCTATCTCCATCATTTCTATTCATTGGTCTCATTCTATCTTCTGGAATCCCACAAGACAAACTTTTTCTTTTTTTTTTAAATTAATTTTATTGAGAAAAAGCAATGAGACAGTTTCAAAACAGGTTAGTAGGAAAGTTACAATAATTAATACATTGCAAGTTGTAAGACAAACTTTTCAAATGACAATACTTCACACACATTTAAAAACTAACATTGCTTTATCCTTTACTCTTTCCTTGTTTTCTACTATCTAAGATAAGGAAAAAAATCCTTAAATTCTCATAGAGTGAACAGCAAGGTGTTGAGGCCTCACACATTTGGATTTGCTCATTTCTGGATGACCATTAGCTTTAGAACATTCAAGCTATGTCTTCCACAACAGCTCCAGTCTAGACATCTGAGCAAAGTCGAAAGGCTGGGCTTAATTTTAAAATTCTAGGAAAACAGTAAGTATAAACTTAAGTTTCTCGCAGAATAATCTGGTGGGCACTGAGAAATATATGGGGAAATTTGAAAAATGATACTAACCAGGTTTTGGCCAAATGCTAGGAGGATACGTGGAAGTTCATTATCTTAATAGTCTCTGCTTTTGTATGTCTCTGAAAAAAAGTTTTTTTAAATGATCCTAGAAAATATCAAGGGAAAATGATGTCGTTTTTATAGGTGCATTTAGACAGGGTATTCTGTGTGCAAGCATCCTGCTGTCCCTCAACTCGTGTTGACTCTGGCACACATAACAAAAGCAAATTGACTGGAGGCCACGGGGAGTAGGACTGGAAAGGAAAACACAGAATCTCTGGTCTGCAACCTGCAGCTAAACAACAGCAGCGGGAAGAAAAGCAAGGGGGCTTCCTTTATTATATCCCACAGCATTAGGAGGAGCACATCCCATGGGCCTTGGAACCGGGGATTGAACTCAGGCCCTTATGCTTGCCAGGGAAGCGCTTATTCCACTGAGCCATCTCCCCAGCCCCCCATAGGCTTTTAATGTCCAGGAAGCTTAGTTCCCTCAAAAGCACACCGTGACCCGTGTCTGCAGGTGGTTAATCGTGGGGCTCCCTGGCCATTAATATGAGACAAGTTCTCAAGAAGTGATAGGCCTGAAGTTCTCAAGAAGTGATAGGCCTGAAGGTGCACAGGTGAATGGACTCCCGTTACAGGATATTGGGAGCCATGGAGGACTGCCGAAACATTCACAGTCCTTGGTTAACTAGGTCGGTCTTTGGCTTTAAAGGGCAGGTGGGGCGAGAGGTGTACATGCCTGTCCGCATATTTAGCAGTCGAATCTCTTCTCCGGTAGGGGTCTAAACCAAGATTCCAAGACCTCCCGGGTTCCTAGAAGGGCCCATTGGCTCCTGAGCCCGCCCATGGGCGGGGCTATGACGCACTTCCGGTTGCGCCGCGCGGGGTTGCGCGGTGAGGTCTCTTCGTGCCCCGCAGCTACTGGGATCCGTGGTGAGCTTGTGGGTCGTGGGTCCTCGTGACGGTGGAAGAAGGAACCCTAGCCCGAAGGTTCTTGGGGGGAGAGGAGTGGGTTTAGCAACTATGGTCTCCGGGAATCCCCAGATTGGTCCCTGGGAGGGCTGTGAGGAGGCGCCCCATCTTTGCCCAGCCCCAGCTGGTGGAGGCGGCGACTCCCTGGAAAGCGTTTTTTATTCTCTGGGGCTTAACAAATATGAAACTTATGCGTGTTTTTCGCCCCAAAGAAGCTTTCCTCTGCGCTCCTGGAGTCGAGCCGTCTGTTAGTCGGAGTGGGATTACATTCTCTTTCTTTGCTGGCTCTTAAATTAGGTTTGAACACGAGGCCGGTGATTGGGAACCTCCTGGGAAAAACTGAACCTCAGACGTCTCCAATCCAAGAGAAAAAAATAATTCCTTAGGTTTTGACCGGAGTAGAAAACGTAAACATAACGGATCTGCTCATTTGGAAGCATTTTTAGTGGACTAATTCCAAGTAGAGAGAAAGGTGATAGGTGAGCGAGATGACGGATAAAATAGTAAATCCAAGTATTTTTTTAAAAAGTTAAAATATCTGTGAAGAGTAAAAGCGTTAAGGGGCAAGAAAATTGTTTTTCAAGTCTTGGACAGCAACTGTGGAGAAAAAAGTACTGGTCTAGAGCCCTACCAGCATTCATTGAGATGCTGCAGAATTTGATTTGGTTTAAAGGAGACCTTGTAACGATTAAAACCGTTCAACATAATTCTGCACTTCAAAGATTATATGATTTGCCTGCCTAGAAGTTTACACCTAGGCTGTATTAAAGCTATTTTAGCATTAGATGATAAATGCTGTTGAATTGTTGGGGCCTATGATACTTGCTTTTTATATATCTCATCGTGTTCAAAAATGGATCTAGGGCAGTTTATTTAATAAAGGCATATAAACTTGGGGAAATTGGTAAAAGAAAAAAAAGCGGGGGGGGAGGACGGACACTGGACATAGAACAAAGGACCTTTTTTGTTGCAGTGCTAGCGATGAGCGCACAGCCTTCCTACTAACCTATAGCCCCAACCGTTTTTATTTTGAGCCAGAGTTTTGCTAAGTTGCCGGGGCTGGACTCAAACTTTTGTTCCTCCTGCCTCAGCATCCCGGAGTGCTGGGATTACAAACAGGTGTGCAGCACCACATCTGACTCAAAGACCTTCTTGGTTATGATGGACCACAAACTTTTGCTTGGTGACCCTTTGGGTACAAAACTATCAAAAAAGTAGTTCCCTGTGGTTGAAGATAATACAAATGAAATCTTTTATTAAGGGAAATTCAGAAACCAAAGCCAGGAGGACATCCCTGAACGAACCGTTAGACAGACTACGCATGACCAAATGTGAAATTTATGGCTTTCTTCAGGGAGGGAAAAGTGTCAAGATAGTTCATTATCATATTTCTTTATTTTTGAAGTTGCATAGGTGGATGCATTTCATGAAAACTTTTGTAATTCTTAATGATTCTATTTATTTGCAGTGCTGGGGATTGAACACAGGGTTGCATTTGGTGGTAGGCAAATGCCCTGCCAGTGAACTGTATCACTCTACCCAACCCCAACCCCACCCCTACCCCTAGCAGCACTCATTCCTCAGCCTCCCAAGTAGCTGTGATTTCAGGTAATTCATAAGAATGAGAAGAGGAATGAGATGGTGTGGAGAAACATGAGGCAGAGTCCGACTGTCATCACCCCAATGCATGTGCCTTTCTTCTAGATTAGTTGGTTGGCGCTACTTCCCTTGTTTAGTTTTCCAGTAGTCCTGAACTCCAGTAGTTACTGAGCAGAGCCCAGTGTAAGGGCACTGATTCTGATCTACCCTGTTGGAATACCTGTTGGCGTATCTTCAGGACTAGGCTACGGTAGAGGGGAATTTATCTCTGCAGTTGTGACCTACTTAGCAGCTGGCAGTTACTGGATTTCTAATAAAACCAAGGTTATAAATTGGGGTTCCATATCAAAAGCCCACTTCAATAAATATTTACTAAATGTATGAAACTAAGCAGCCACTGTGAAAACCAGAAATGTATGTCTGTTAGCGACATGGGCTTAATGTTGAGGGTGAGTTTTGTGTTTTTAGGCTTTTTTTTTTTTTTTTAATGGTACCAGGGATTGAACTCAGGACCTTGCACTTGCCAGGCAAGCACTTACTCCACTGAGCTATTTCCCTGGCCTGTTTTTAGATTTTGGAATAACATTTCCTAACAGAATTTTCTGTAGCCATCCTAGATATTTTTCACTTTGCCAAGAAGGTCTGAAGGATATACAAAAGTAGGATTGCTCAACCTGTGCGTTTTTTTTTTTTTAAAGGTACGATTTTTTTTTTTTAATTTTTATTTATTTATGTGTGTGTGTGTGTGGCCAGCTCAGCCCACTAGGGGGCGGGGCTGGCTGGCATGTGGTGCTGGGGGATTGAACCGCGGTCCCTGTGCTTTGCTAAGCTTGTTCTAAGTAGGTGCTTTAGACCACTGAGCCATCTCACCAGCCCCTCAACCTGTGCGTTTTAAGAAGCAAATTTAAATAGATGCCTCTGAAGATTTTTGATGAATGATGGTGCGCCATGGCTATGTTAGTGTTTCCAATGAACTTGTTTAATGTCAGTAAATATTAACATAGGCCCTTATTAAAGATCTTAAAATTATAAAAGCAGAGGTCATAAGTGGGAATGGCATCTTTACATTCTGGTTCTCTGTCCCACTGGACTAAGAGAAGGCAGATAAATGAGTCTTTATGTTCATTTAGCCTCCATGTTGAGATGTGAATTCACTTCCAGGACCAGGCTTCATTGGCCTATATACCTTTCTTTGTAATATTTTAATACCAAGCGTAACACACTGGTGAGTTGGTTCTCTTGCTATCAGGTCTTTCTTAGAATGACCAAGAAATAGTTACAATCTTAAAAGTTTGGGGCTTGAATTGGCCACTTGGTACAGTGAGGGCGGTAATTAATCACTGTCTTCATGGATGAGTGAGTTGGGTCAGGCTGTCCTGTTCAATAACAGACTGCCTTATCCAGGGCTTACAGAAACTAGATAAAGAAACTAGATAAACACTGATTTTTTTCGAGATGTAATGTGTTCTCAAAAAGTACTGCTTTGAAAATCTAGAGCCATCTTTTCTACTTCACTACAGAGGATCTTTGTAGTTCTCTTTTAAGTCCTGTTCATTCTTTCATACATGTCATAATCATTTTTTCCTTTAAAGGCCAGGTCTCAGCCAGAATTGGTGGAGCATACCTTAATACCAGGACTCTAGGAGGTTGAGACAGGAGGAATGCAAGTTCAGGCCCAAATTAGGCAATTTAGGCACTTAGTGAGACCCTGTCTCAAAATTTAAAATAAAGGATTGGAATATAGCACAGTGGAGTGGCCCTGGGTTCAGTCCCCAGTGCCACAATGAATGAACGAACAAATAGCCAGTCTTAAAATATTGCTCAGGCTGGCTTGCACTGGGCTCAGCTGGTGGTTCTGCCTCAGCCTCCCCTCCATCATAAATGATTATTCTGCACTTGTATACCTGGTGTGTCCCAAACTCCATTCTATTAACTTCTTTTTTTTTTTTTTTTTTTTTCATGGTAGGACAGGGTCTCACTACATAGATAGGACTCATACTGATTCCCCTGTTTTCAGCCTCCCAAGTGCTGGGATTACAGGCGTGCACCACTGTGCCCAGTGTCAGTCGCCCTCAGCACGCCCTGGGACCAGCACCAGCTCAGCACTCCATTCCATTAACTTCAAATGTGCATAGTAAACAAGGGACCCTGCTGTCCTTCCAGCTTACAATGTCTTTTTTACGTTATCTTACTCTCAGTTCTGATTTACTGCCCAAACTTTCTGCTTCCCGGTGACAACTTCAGTCTCTAGACTGGCTTTCCTGAACTTGAACCTTCCTAGCACTGTAACCTTTAGTTATTCTTCAGCACATAGTCAGGATCCTTTGTCTACGGATCTGAAGCAGTGCAGTACTAACATTATTTCAAAAGAACTTTCTTGGTTGGTCAGCTCTTAACTACATTGAAACAAATATTCCATATTTTTTTTCTCATAGATACTGTAAGAATCTTGATTGCTATTTCCAAAAATGTTCATTGGGGGTGCAATAGCATTCAGAATACCTTAACAAGTCTTAAAATTTAAGAAATAAGGGCTGGCCAAATAGCTCAGTGGATTAAAGCATCTGCAAGCAGATGCAGGGGTTCAGGGGGTTTGATCCCCAGGCCTGCTGTGCTGGCCCCACCCCTGGAACGCACTGAGATGGCAATTGAGACTGGGCATGGTATCGTGCACCTATAATCCCAGCTCTTGGGCCACTGATCTCGTAGTGAGACCCTAAAGACCCTGTAGACCTTCCCTAAAATACAAAAAAAAAAAAGAAAAGAAAAGAAAAAAAAGAAATAAATAGACATGTTTTCATTCACTACTTGTTTCTCAGACTTATTCTGCTTACTGCATTAGATGTATATAGCTCCTTTGGACACATTTTGCGGGATTTTTCTTTGACATAGTTTCCCTCTTCATGCTTTGAGTTGCTTGCTAATGTTTATAATCTCACTGCTGAGCACTTCAGCATTAATTTCATAAATACGAGCCTTCTATAAAATGTTAGCAGTAAAACCTGTTTTGCTTGTCAAAAGACTTCTTGTGGTTCCTTTTAAGATTTTCTAGCCAGATGTGATGTGGCATGGCAATAATAATAGCACTCGGGCTGAGGCTAGAGGAGCAAGAGTTCAGGGCCATCCTGGGCTGCATGGTAAGTTCAGGGCAAGCCTGGACAGTATAGCTTGTCTCAAAAAAAGAGGGAAAGGATCTGATTACTAAAGCCATAAATAAATATCTCCAAAGAACGAAGAAACTTAAAACCAATCTGCAGTTCTGTAACCCGGCAGTGTCACTGTTAAGTTTTGGTCTTTCCCCATTACATGTATGCTGTATTTATATTTATGACTTTTGATATCTTAAGTTCTGGCGGATCAGCTTCATGGGGGATGGGCAGGTGTCCAAAATTAGCTTCATTTTGCCTTTAAATGCTCTAAATTGATGTCTGCATGTGTAGATCTTTATGATTTTACCATTGTCACCAATATAAATTTATGTTGATACATAAGTAGTTCCTTTATTGAGATTTTATTGGGAGTTTTGCTGCTCTGCTTTATCCAAATCCAGCACAGAATACAAAGGTGCTGGAAAAGATGATGCTTACAGTTTGAAAGTATGCTTAGGAAGGCCAGTTAGAAGCATAAAATTTTATTAAGTATTTTCTTTTTTTAAATTTTTTATTTTTTTCCCATAATTTTATTGAGAAACAAATAGCAGTGAGACAGTTTCAGACCAAATTGGTAGGACAGTTTCAATAATTACACATTGCATACATACTTCCCAGTGGTTAATTGCTGTATAAGATGCGGACATGATATCCTATTTACAAACACTATTAGAACAAATCCCTCTATTCATCATTAAGTATTTTCTTCCAAAATGTATTTAACAAGTGTCAGGAATGGTAGCTGATTCCCGTGCCTGTTTGCTCATTCATGTGCCAGGTGCCCACAACCCAGAAAACTCCCTGGTGTGGGAGTGTGGCTCCTCTCACTCCCACTGCAGCCCTAGCACTGCCCAGGTGGTGGCTGTCCGGTGTTTAATGAATGGACTTCACGATGTGTAAGAAATGAAAAACATTGAAGTAGCTATACTGCTATGTATGTTTCAGTATTCTAATGTATCATCTGCTATTTGACTATTTAAAATGTTAAAAGAGGGCCGGGGAGATGGCTCAGTAGAATAAGCACTTCCCTGGCAAGCGCAAGGGCCTGAGTTCAATCCCCAGTTCTGCAAAAAAAAGTTAAAAGAAAAAAGTTTATTTTTTGGTATCATCTACTTGAATTTTCCCCTCAGTTTCTTTTTAATACTACACAGCTTATCAAAATAAATACTATAAGAATATGCATTACAAAAAACAAAAAAAAAATGTATTACAGGTCAGGCATAGTGGAACATGCCTCTAATCCCAAAACTGAAGACACTGAGGCAGGAAGATTGCCACAAATTTGAGGCCAGCCTGAAATACATAGCAAGACCCTGTCTCTAAAAAGTCAAAAAAAACTGTGTACTGTATGTATGTCCTAAAAATAAAGTGAATGTAAAAAAAATTTTTTTAAAGTAAAAAAATATATTGCTACTATATTTCAAATTATTGTTAAATACATACTAGTTCATTCCAACCCAATACCTGGTAACTGACAAATCTAGTCACTGACTAGTAAATGTTCAAGCTAAATGTCTTAGGTTCAAATGCACAGTATTTGAATTCAACAAATGCAATTTGTTGAATTCTCAAAAACAAAGATATCTATAGTTAAAAAGATCATAAAACCATCTTTGGAACAAAGTTAATCTTTTTTTTTTTTTTTGGTGGCCAGCATAGCCTGCCCTGCCTGGGGGGTGGGGCTGGTGTGGCATATGGTGCTGGGGATTGAACCACGGTCCCTGCTGTTGCCTAAGCAGGTGCACTTTAGACCACTGAGCTATTTCACCAGCCCCTAATCTAATTTTATTTATTTATTTTGTGGCACCAGGGATTGAACTCAGGACCCTGCAATAATGCCTTATTGTACTTTTTAGGCAAATGGAGACAGCACAGTAAAATCAAAGGCTTCCTCAGATGACTTCAGTAAGGTTTTGAACAATTTTGATACAGTAGTTTTACTGGTGATCATAATTTCCATGATTTCCTGTCATGAAATTTTGGTTCTAAAGACAAAAACCCAAAAGTTTTGGTCTTGGTGTTTTTATGGCAACCATATTTTCTTAGGTTTAGTGTGTGATCCTAAAGAGCCAGGAACCCAAAGAAACTCTTTTGCTCTACAGAACCCGACCTTGGAGAGACTGCTTCGGAGTCTGTGTGATGACCAAGGTGGTGGGAATGGCCACAGTTCTAGGCCCCAGGCCACCTCAGCAGCAGCTGGGTCCTGTGATTTTGAAAGTAGAGGAGGAGGAAGAGAAAGGGAAGTGCCTCCCTAGCCTGGAGATATTTCGCCAGCGCTTCAGGCAGTTTGGGTACCATGACACCCCCGGGCCTAGGGAGGCCCTGAGCCAGCTCCGGGTGCTCTGCTGTGAGTGGCTGAGGCCCGAGCTGCACACCAAGGAGCAGATCCTGGAGCTGCTGGTGCTGGAGCAGTTCCTCACCATCCTGCCCCCGGAGCTCCAGGCCTGGGTGCAGGAACACTGTCCTGAGAGTGCGGAAGAAGCTGTCACCCTCCTGGAAGATCTGGAGCAGGAACTGGATGAACCAGGACTGCAGGTAGGCAGGGAAGCCTTTTTTATTCCAGAAGATTGGGAGCATAGTGTTTCCTGAGGGCACATGGGTCTGTGTATTTAACAAGGTTACAGGAAGCTTTTGTAATGATTTGGGCCATTTTTCCTCCCACTTTTGTTATTTTAGGGGTTTTTTTTGCCTACCCTAAGTTACCATTAGCCTTGGGAATTGAACAAAATGGATATTTTTCTTTCTTTCCTAGAGGTTCTGCATATCTCCTGAGATTATTTTCATTCTAGTTCTTAAAATGAGCTGTGGTTACACTTGATCTTAGCCAAAAGGCCAAGAACCGATTTGAGCTGTGCTTAAACTTGGCCCTTTTTTAACTGTCTTTAGGTTTCAACGCCTTCAAATGAACAGAAACAGGTGTGGGAGATGTCATCATCAGGAGCGGCAAAGGCGTCCCCAAGCAGCGTGCAATCTCTGGAGGACAGTCCCAAATACGAATCCTGGGGGCCCCTGTACATCCAGGAGACCGGTGAGGAAGAGGATTTCACTCGAGATCCAAGAAAGAGTCGAGGTGAGGACCGTGTCTCAGTGTCTCCAGCATTTGCAGTTGAAGCAACAAAATAATCCATAATTCTGGTTGAGGCCCTAGATTGACCTACCTGGTCAGGTGGACCAGATGAAGTGGTTTGCTTTGCTCTCCCTGATACAGCTGCTTCAGGCAGGGTTGCAGCTGGAGAACACTTGGAGTACTCTTCAAGGGGCTGATTGAACTGAGTTCAGTAAAAGCACTGTTCACAGTGGTGTGGACAGTTGGGTAAGTCGGTAAGAAATAGCACTGCATTGGGCAGAAGTGAAAAGGTATCACTGCCTGTGAGCCTCAGGGATCAGCAGAGAGGAGCTATTACAAGAGCTCTAGCCTTGAAGTGAGAGAGGATTCACTCACCTGGGCCTGTGGCCATGGGAAGGGAGAGAATGGAGAAGATAAATAACCTGGGGTTTTTTTGTCTTTTAGAGACAGTGTCTCATATGCAGTTCAGGCTGGCCTTGAACTCATTTTGTAACCCAGGCGGGTCTCGAACCTCCAACAGTCCCCTTGCTTGAGCCTCCCAAGTGCTGGGATTACAGGCATGCGCCACCGTGCCCATCTTCTATTGCTCCTGTCCACACTTCTGGTTCCCTGAGCCAATCCAGTGGGTAGCCAGAGGACAGGAGAACTAAGGCAGTTTATCCCTGGGGTATTTTCCAGAGTAAGACAGGCTGGATGTATAAATGGTGTAGACCAATGTTCATGCCCGTGATAGGCATTGAAGAGCACAGCCTGCAGCCTACAGAAAACTCCTTGGATATGAGAAATTCTTCATCTTGGAAATAAGATTTTAAACCTTGTTAAAAGTCAAATTCTCATCTTAGTATACTGGAGGCTAAGGCACCAGGATCATGAGTTTAAGGCCAGCCTGGACTGTGCAGCCTATCTTGAAAAACCAAAACCAGCCAGGCCTGGTAGCATATACCTATATTCCCTGTGCTTGGGAGGCTGAGGCAGGAGGATCACCATGAGCACAAGGCCAGCCTGGGGTACATGGTGAGAACCTATGTAAAAAAAAAAAGACTCTAGATACATAAAAATTTTATGGCATGTCTTAAAAGGGACCAAGATAGAAAAGACCGATGATCCACAGGAAGAGTGATAATTATAATAATAGCAAATAAACTTCAGAAGTGTAATATTGCAGGTGGGAAAACAGTAAAAGAAATGGTTTCTAATTCATTCTGAGCTTATGTCTGGGTAAACTAGTTTTTAATTGTAAACTGTTACAAGTTCTTCGTTCCCATACATGTTGTTGTTGTCTTCAGTAATCAGATATCCGAATGTAGGCAAGTGGTTGCTCATCATGGAGCATGAAGGGGATTTTAGGTGCTGTAGCTCTGCTCAGTGACATCATCCCAATGTATAGGGGATGGGGCCTGAAAGGAGAGATGCAGTCCGGTGGAGGGAGACAGGAGTGACAGTCCTTCTGGGAAGGAGACAGGGCTGGGAGAGAGAGCACCATGCTGAGTGACACATGATTCCTTAACTCTAGAGGGAGGAAGTCTGCTTTTTAGAGTGAATTTCCATGCATGTATTGAGGACTTTTGGAAATTATGACTGCCTATAGAGATGTTTTAAAACCAGTGAACTTGGGGCTGGGGAGATAGCTCGGCAGCATAGGTGCCTGCCTAGCAAGCCCAAAGTCCCAAATTTGATCCCTACTACCAGCCCCAGAACTAGGCCTGGTGGTATGTGCCTGTAATCCCAGCATTATGGAGGCTGAGACAGGAGGATCACTATGAGTCCGAACTGTGTAGCGAGACACAAACTGTGTAGCGTATCAAAAAAAAAGAATGAACTTGTTCCTTTAGATTTCAACAATCAGAATGGCAAAAAGGAGCTGGGCTTGCAGTTCACACCTTACTCTTAAGTTAACCTTAAACCTGGAAGGTAGTGCTGGGGGGATCCCAAACTGCCCCAGCCTGGGCAACACCCTGCTTAGTAATACACAGTCTCAGGACTTTAGAATGGCTGGGGATGTGGCTCAGCACAAAGGCCCTAGGTTCAGTCCTTTAAAAAAAAATCTAAAAGACAAGTTAAACTTCTGTGGTGGTCAAGTGCTTTCATTCAAATTCGCAAGCATCTGGTACTGGGTTGATTGCAATGGACTGACAGTCCTTAATAGCGTATGTGTTCACTTCTGTGAGGATACAGGTTGCGCAGCTTTGCCACACAGCTCCTCCCCCTTAATTGTCCCTGATGTTTTGCTTTGTCAACTTTGGCCTTGTTTGCTTCTGCCAGAGCACCATCGTCTCCTTTGCTCCTGTGGAGATGTGCTTGTTTTTGCCTGGTGAATATGAGACTTGGCAGAAAAGGCCATGCAGTCAGCACACTGTGACAGCTTCCAGTGAGGGACTCAGGAAGTGCAGTGTGGCTGATGTAATGATTTACTTGTCCCGCTCCGATACGACGTCACAGAGCTGTGTATAGTTACGCTTCAGAACACGCCACTCTTGTGTGCTGGTCCTGCTTTTCAAACAGCTTTCTTCTCAGCCCAAGAAACAATTGATGTGGTCTTACTCTGCTTCTTGTTTCAGATTATAAATCCAATCCCCAGAATGACGAGTCAGCAGATGAACAGCACAGCTCTAAAGAAGAGTCTGGCACAGATGGACTTGAAAGGGATATCATTCCTGTGATTATTGCTAATAAATGTGAGCCCAGGTCAGAGAGGCAGTGGGTAAATCTTGAAAAGCAAAGAGGAATAAAAACTGCTCTACAAGAAACAGGTTCCAAGAAAAGGGCAGAATCAGTTTCTACTAAACCCACCCCTGGAGAGAGACGTTACATATGTGCTGAATGTGGAAAGGCCTTTAGTAATAGTTCAAATCTTACCAAACACCGGCGAATACACACTGGGGAGAAACCTTATGTGTGCACCAAATGTGGGAAGGCTTTCAGCCACAGCTCCAACCTTACCCTGCATTACAGAACCCACTTGGTAGACAGGCCCTATGACTGTAAGTGTGGGAAAGCCTTTGGGCACAGCTCAGACCTCCTCAAACATCAGAAAATGCACACAGAAGAGGCACCATACCAATGTAAAGATTGTGGAAAGGCTTTCAGTGGCAAAGGTAGCCTCATTCGACACTACCGCATCCACACCGGGGAGAAGCCCTATCAGTGTAACGAGTGTGGGAAGAGCTTTAGTCAGCATGCCGGTCTCAGTTCCCATCAGCGCCTCCACACTGGAGAGAAGCCCTATAAATGTAAGGAATGTGGCAAAGCCTTCAACCACAGCTCAAATTTTAATAAACATCATAGAATCCATACTGGGGAAAAGCCCTATTGGTGTAACCATTGTGGAAAAACCTTCTGTAGCAAGTCAAATCTTTCCAAACATCAGAGAGTGCATACTGGAGAGGGAGAAGTACTGTAATTGTCAATTATGCCCTTTGGCTGTTGTTTTTGTTTTTGTAAACATTAGAATGTGGACATTAGGGAGAAGTCCTATAATGCAATAACAGCTAATAGATTCGCTGCACTCAGGAGGTCTGTGGGGAGCAGCAGCAGGCTGCGCTCTGGCTGCCTGCCAGGGCTGAGGCCCTCCCTGTCCCGCAGGACCCTGTGACCCACGCCAGCATTGCTTTCTGGGTAGCTAAATTGATGTGTATCCAGTGTAGAAATTTGTTTAGCTGTTGTATTCTAGAATTGTAATTTGTAAACAATTGAGCCATACAGAATAGAATTTAATAAAATTTAGAACAAGTTTAAAACATGTAATGTCTCAGGACTAATATTTTGATAACATGTTGCTTACTGAACGCTTAAGAGATAAAACTTCCTACTGGTTCAGCTTTTAACGCATGACGCTTTAGATACTTGAGGATACTGTGAATGAGGCAGTTGTAATGTGTCTTGTAGCGGCATATGGTCTATATCCCCTTGCATAGTGAGCTTTTTGTTTTTCCTATGAAGATCATTTTGTCAGCCTTGTGTATTTTTCCTGTCTGTTAAAGTTTGTTGAAAATGACTCCCTGAGCAGCATCCCTCTGAAACTTGTGAAGTCACCACAGTGATTACCTGAAGTCCGCCTTCCCTTTTCCTGTGGTCTCTTAAAGCAGTTCTCTGGCTGCTTTTGGCCAGTTTCTCCTGGTAACTGGAAACCTGACTACTTTATTCCTTCCTTTATCACTTGCCTGCCTTCATATTATGACAGGTATCTGTATTCACTGCAGTATCTTTTTTCCCGCTGTTAAGCCTGACATGCTAAGACAGGTAGCAATCAAGTTTCATGTTCAGTGCCAGATATGATCCTAGAAACTGCCCTCTATGTAATCTGGAATCAGATTAGACCGCACGGGTGAGTCTTTACTGGCCAAATACAGATGTGAGTGGGAGACATTATTGAAATTGAAAATAAATTTTCCTAACAGTAGCTTGCTAAAGATCTGGATGTACTATCAACACATTAAAACTATTTTATGGTGACCTGACCTGTCAACAGAAATTCTCAGCCAGCAGGGAATTTCATCACCAGGCAGCAGCTTTGTTGCCCATCCTGGTAGTTATGTTAGCCTTGGCAGCTAAGTGCCACCACCTCACATCTGCTGATGGCAGAACTCTGTCATCCCCACTGACACCGGGGAATGGTTCCATGGCCTAATTGTCACTTAATCCTAGCCATGCCACCACTGACCTGGGAAATACTGATTGCTCCCATCCTGGCACATCCCTGATTAGTGAATGAGTTCTTGGGTCCTCCAGGGCAGGGGTCCCCGTTCCTGGGCCACAGACCTGCCTAGAGCCAGATAGGAGCCAGGCCACACAGCAGATGAGCCAGGAGTAAGGAGCAAAGCTTCAGTCTTCGCAGCTGCTCCCCACTGCTCGTGGCAGCCCCAGATGAGCCTCTGGTCAGAGCAGCAGGAGCACGAACTCTACTGTGAACCCCACAAGCACAATTTGTCTTTGGCAAAACTGGTCCTTTGTGCCAAAGAGGTTGGAGACTGCTGTTCTAGGCTAACAGTTCAGTGTTGGGTTTTCAGGTCTCTGCTAATTAGTTCTAGCACCTCTAGTCACTTACCACAGGCTGCGTCATATGCTTACAGCCAGGTCTTGGAAAGTCTTAAGAGGGTTTTGTTTTGCTTTGGCCACATCCCCAGCCTTTACTGTGAGACAGGGTCTCACTGAGTAAATCGCAAAGATATTATTTTCTGCTGTTGCTACAATTTAAGAATACAGTAATACAACTCAAACCAAGCGTGGTGACACATACTGTAATCCCAGCTCTCAAGAGGCTGAGGCAAGAGGATCATTGCAAGTTCAAGACCAGCCTGGGCCTTAAAGTGAGGCCTTGAACTGCATAGTGAAACTCATCTCAGAACAAAGACAGCACAACTGTGTGTGTGTGTGTGTGTGTGTGTGTGTGTGTGTGT
>NW_004524611.1:16584561-16587991 GCF_000260255.1 Octodon degus | reverse complement strand
AAAAAAAGCCTTCTTAATTACAGTGGGCCATCTGGGTAATCTCACTCTCTTTAGGGTTAGCAAGCACATTCCACAAATTCCAGATTAGGATCTAGCAATGCTTGGGGGCCACTGTCTCCAAATGTGCTTGCAAGACATTAAAATCTGACACGGTTCTCCCTGTCGCTATTCTCTCCCCTACCTCAGTTTATCCTGCACTCCAGCACCACAACTCTCCCAGTCCAAAGTTTCATATGGTGCGGCCCTGCAATGCTCCAGAGAAAAAGCCATATTCTCTTGCATCACAGAGAAGCTGGGGGACAAGCTGAGACCTAATCCTAGTTTTTTCATATACATCAGGGAGATGAGGACAGGTGTTTTTGAGGAGGACAGACATTATTGTAGGAGGCATTATCCCAGGTGAGACCTTGGGTCTCTAAAGGAAAGAAAAAATAAGGCTGCTCTCTTCTGGTAAGGGGGAGAATACGTCTGCTAAACCATGGGCTTCAGGAAAATCAGGCATTAAACTTTTTGTTGTTTATCTAAATTTCTTTTTTTTTAATTTTTTTAATTTTTTATTTTTATTTATTTTTATTTTTTTTTGTACAAATTACAAATCTCTTCCAAAATATACTTACATTAAATAAAATGCGCATTTCAATAAGAGCTACAGTGAATGACTATGCATTCTGGGAAGCTTCACATCTAGGCAGGGCCAACATTCAGAGGAAGCTAAGAGAACGTGCGTCGGTCACAGTTTGCGCGGGCTCTTCTTGCCGATTGGCGAGCACACTGGACGTGCCCTTCCATGCCCCACAGCCACCCCTGAGCGGGCGCCAGGGAGCAAGCGCAGTTGCTGGCTGAGTTCGGGATAAGTCAGCCTAGATAGCCCAGTTTTGGGAAAGTAAACATGTTAAGGGAAGCAGACAAAGCTCTAGAGCCAGACACACTTTCCTGCTGTATTTATGCTGCACTCTCCAGCTACAGTGGGCAGTCAGGAGGACGTCTTCGCCAGGGCAGGGCAGCCGCAGGACAGGGACAGCCCACGGGGCTGAGGGGCGCGAGGACAGGAGGCGGCCCGCGGGGTCCCTGGCCGCAGTGTGCTCCTCTCATCATCTGGCGTAGCGCTTGATGTAGTCGTCCACTTTGTTCTGGAAGTCCTCCTTGTCCCGCAAGTGATGTTCTGCAGCTTCGATATTCAGTGGATCGTCAAAATTCAAAAGATCAGTGAATAAAAAGTTCAACCCCCAAACAACATCCTTCAGCGTTCTCGTGGGAGCCCAGCCGGTGCCATCGATCGAGTGTTCTCTCAGTAAGCTGAGACAGATCTCCCCTGTCTCTGTGATGTTGGGATGCCAGATCCTGGTCAAGCACTTCACTTTGGGAGGCACCATGTTGTATGCATCAGGAACTTCAGTTTCAAACTGAAATTTTCCACCCTGGTAGTAACCCTCATCTGGGGTTACGGTTAGCTGAAAGCAGTGTAGCTTGTTTGGATCAGGAAAATGCACTTTACATGTACAAGGTAAATTAGCTTCAAGTTCTGCAACCTCTTTAACTAGCAACTTGTCTCTCACAGACACCCTTTGCGTGGAGTCAGTCGAGGCGACTGGCGTCCGGGACCCTTTGAGACCATCATCCCGCTTCAGTTTGCTTGCCAGTGTTAGCATTACTGCCGACTTAGAGAATAATGATGTCCAGGAACCTCCAGCCTGCCAGTCTGATTCACCGCCCAGTTGAACTCCTTTTATTTGCAGCAGTCAGTATCCTGGGCTACCTGGGCACCCCGAGGCAGCGAGGCGGGCCGGCGCCCAACACCGTGCCCCGCCGGGCGGCGGCGAGACGCAATTTTTTATTTTTAAAGAAAGGTCTACAGGGTGTTTAGGGTCTCACTACTAGATCGGACTTGTAGGGAACTGCCTGTTTATAGCCTCCCAAGAGCTGGGATTCACCCAGTCTCAATCCAAATTCCAAACTTACTAGATGCCCTGTATTTTGCACTTGTTAAATCTGGTAGCCCTTAAGGGAAGAAGGGATAGAAACAGGTGGCGTAGATAGAAATCTAAGAAGATGAATATTAACAATAAGAACAGGGCCAAGGAGATAGCAGTCTAAGCACCTGCCTGGCAAGTGCAAGGACTGGGTTTCAAACCCTGGTACCACATGCCGGCACCACATGTCATGCCAGCCACCAAAACTGGGTGTGGTGGTACACACCTGTAATTGCAGCGCTGGGGAGGCTGAGACAGAAGGATCACTACTAGTCGGAGCTGCGTAGCGAGACCCTGTACCAAAAAAAACCCTAATAATGACAGCCAGGTATGGTGGTGCACACCTGTAATCTCAGCTCACTGGGAGGCAGAGGCAGGAGGATCACAAATTTTAGTCCAATCTGGGCAATTCAGTGAGAATTTGTGTCAAAAGGGATTGGGATATACTTAGTACAAAGGTCCTGGATTTAGTCCCAGTACCCACTGAGCTGTCGCAAATAAAAAATAACCCAGTGAGGGCATTAAATTTTGACATTAGAATCACATGTGACCCAGGTTTTTTCTTGTGTTTGAAGCCATTAGAGGATACTAAGGAAATAATATGAAAGTGCACAGATGCTATTATTTTCCATAAATCCAAGTTCTAAAATGATTAGACGTGCATATTCGGAAAAAAAGTGGGGGAGTTGAGCACTCAGGAGGCTGAGGCAGGAGGATCCTTGAGAGTTCAGATCAGCCTGGGCTACAAAGTGAGCTCAAGGCCAGCTTGAGCTGTGTAGTGTGACCCTGTCTCAGAAAGACAAAAAAAAAAGGGCCATAGACACAGACCTTATACAAGTAAATCAAAGGTAATACCTTTGCAGAGTAACCTAGAGATAAAATTATAAAGTGCTAGACAATAACAGGAAAAAACCTAGATGACCCTGTGTTTGGTAATGACTTTAAGGGTACAGCACCAAAGGAACAAACCACAAGATAATTGATAAGATGAATTTCATTAAAATTCAGATTTTTAGGGGCAGAGGAGATAGCTCGGTAGAATAAGTGCTTGCCTGACAAATGCAAGGCCCTGAGTTCAATCCCCAGTTCCGGAAAAAAAAAAGAAAAGAAAAAAAGATTCAGATTTTTAGACAGGCAAGGTAGCACATACCCATAATCCCAGCTATTTTGAATATTGAAGCAGAGGATCATAAGCTCAAGGCTAGCCTTGGCAACATACCAAGATCCTGTTATTTAAAAAGAAAACTGGTTTGTACTCTGTATACAGCCATTTAGGAAGGTAGTTTGATGGTTTCTTACAAAAACTAAAGATTTTCTTTCCATACAATCCAGCAATCACACTCTGGTGATTACCCCAAGGAGTTAAACATTTACATCCACAAAAATGTTTATAGCAGGGGCTGGGGAGATGGCTCAGTGCAGTAAGTGCTTCTCTGGCTAGCGCAAGGGCCTGAGTTCAA
>NW_004524611.1:16577354-16584030 GCF_000260255.1 Octodon degus | reverse complement strand
AAAGAAAGAAAGAAAGAAAGAAAGAAAGAAAGAAAGAAAGAAAGAAAGAAAGAAAGAAAGAAAAAGGGAAAGAAAGAAAGGACCAGTCTAAGCTACACAGCCAGGCTGTTTCAAAAACCAGAACCAGGTAGGAATCAAGAAAGAGAACTGAATTATCAAGCTATTAAAAGACTTGGAGAAAATTTAAATGCATTTTAGTAAGTAAATGAAGCCAATTCAGAAAGTTTACATACTACCTGATTTCATTTCTGAGACATCCTAGAAAGGGCAAAACTACGGAGACAACCGAAAGATCAGTCATTGCCAGGGTTTCCAAGGCACAGATGAAAGGTAATTTTCAGGGCAGTAAAACTGCTCTGTCTGAGACTAGAGCAGTGGGTATGTGTCATAAGTTGTCTAAATCCATAAAATGTATACCAAAAGTGAAATCCAATGTACACTGTGGACCTGGGATGAAGATGTCAGTGTAGGCTCAACAACTGTAATAAGCAAGTGTATTGCTCTGGGAGGGATGGGGAAGACGGGGAAGTCACACGTGTGTGAGAGGACGGAACGTGGGTGGGGACGTCTCTATACCTTTTGTTCAATACTGTATTGCTGTGCATGTAACACTGTCCTAAAGACTAAAGCCGAGGGCCGGCCAAATAGGCCAAATAGCTCAGGGGATTAAAGTGCCTGCAAGCAGGCACAGGGGCCAGGGTTCAATCCCCCCAACCCCTGGTCCTGCTGTGCTGGCCCTGCCCCACCTCCACCCCCGGTGTACTGGGCTTGGTGGCACATGCCTATAATCTCAGTTCTTGGGAGGCTGTAAACAGGCGGACTCATTATGAGTCCAGTCTAGTAGTGAGACCCTGAACACCCTGTAAACTCTTCCCTAAAATGCCGAAAAAAAAAAAAAAAAAAAAAAAAAAACTAATTGCAGTTGGGGGGTGGTGACGCACATAAATCATCATCCCAGCAGTTGAAGGCAGAAGGATCGGAAGAGCACACGTCTGAACTCCAGTCACGCCGCAACATCTCGTATGCCAAAAAAAAAAAAAAAAAAAAAAAAAGACTAAAGCCGAGAACATGGTGTGGTGAACATGGTATAGTAGTGCAGGCCTGTAATCTCAGCACTCTCAAGAAACCTGGGCAGGAGAGTCACCAGTTCAGGCTGGGGATGTGGATGAGTGCAAAGGACCTGGGTTGGTGTTGAGCTAACCACTTAGGTCTTTGGGGCATGAGGGTACAAGAAACTCCCTGAGAAAGCATGGAAAAGCTCAGCACAAGGCATGCTGCGGTCCAGGCCTAGTCTAGACTTAGAAGGTGGACCCAGCGTTGTGATCAGTTTTCTGCTGTTCGTGGCTTTTCTGCACCCATGTAGTGCTTTTATCAATAACCTTGTGTCCATCCCTGACTCTAATCAAGCTTTCTCTTTTCGTTTGAAATTTCTCATGATCAGAACACAATAACCTAATTTGTAGTATTCACTGGACCTAAAGCTAAAAAAAGTTCATTCTCCAGATGACATTTTAATCCCACGGTTAAGACAAATATCAGTTAAAACAAATGCAAAAAACCCTCCCAATACCAGTTTTTAGACCCAGCATCGCATGCTCCTACCTCTCCACTACCTCTCTAGACTGCCCCAGGAAAAAGCGGGGAACTGCCACCGGAATGCCACATCCCTGATGATCCTGGGCCGTGCGGGTGAACTGGCTGCTGCCTCCCCTCTCCCGGTGTACCTTCTCTTCCCAACTTCTCCCCATTCACAATCCCCAAAATGAGGATCACCAAGTTGGTTAAGCTGCGACGTCCCAGCGGGCCCGAAGTCTGGGAGCTCAGAGCTCCTCGGCCGGGTCTTGATGGAAGTGGGTGAAGAACCGGGGGTCCTGCGATGGCCCCCAGCGGCTACACCTGGGCTTGCCTCCCGGGCTCCCCTTGGGGGCCAGGAAACTGTGCTGGCCTGTGGAGGCTGGGCAGGATGACCACGGCGTCTGAGCGGGAGGCAGACAGAGGTAGTGGGGCTGGCGGTGTCCGGGTCGGGAGAGCCCGGAGCTCTGGGCTACAGAAGGCACTTGAAGGACTTCTGTGCGCCGCAGCCCTGGTCCTTCTGTCATCGGAGCTGCAGAACAAAAGCCCTCGGTCTAAGAGGTCCCAAAGGCCAGTAGAAGGAATGAGCAGTGGCGAAAGGCTAGGAGGATCTTTAATCTACATGGCCACCACTGGAAAGGACAAATTCAAAATGTTTACAAAACACTTACTGAATCTTTGAGGTTTTAGAAGAAGGGTACAAAGGCAAGGATTGGGAGTTCGCATGACTAGTGGGAAAGGTAATCCCCGTCTAGCTGATATTTACCTCGAGACTGGTTCTGCAAGGTGGCCCTGAGAAGTCTTTACTGCCTAAGCCGGCAACCCAGTTCCGGAGCGGTGGTTTCCTCTGTTGGAGTGCAGGTGGGGTTGGAGATTTAGCTTTTCCTGAATATGAGGTCACTGCTGGTTTAGGCAGTGGAGACTTCTAGGCGCCATTGCGGACAGTCTCGGCCAAGACATTGTAAACACTGGCCATTCAGTGTCCCTGGGTTCTTGAGAATACGGTATTTAGTACCGCTGATCTAGATGTCTTCAGTTAAAGGTAATTTAGGGAGATTTAGAGGCAATAAACCTTGTATTACCAGGTTTTTTTTTTGTTTTGTTTTGTTTTGTTTTTGTTTTTTTTATTTTTTATCTTTTAATCATTTTATTTTATTTTTTCCATAATTTTATTGATAAACAAATAACAATGAGACAGTTTCACATCAAATCAGTAGGACAGTTTCAATAATTAACACACTGCATACATTCTTCTTAGTGGTTAATTGCTGTACAAGATGTCGACTTGAGATCCTATTTACAAACACCATTAGAACAAATCATTCTATTCATTAAGAGAATGCAACTATATATCTATCCTAACCACTTTGAATACACAGATACAAAATGGACATTCATCTGTATACCCTTTTTTTGTTAAGTTCCGTTATTTGAATATTATAGGTGTGTAAACTCAGCAAAATTTCTAAAAGAGTCCAGTAGCCTATAATAGCATTGGATCTTCTGTTTAACTGGCAATGTCAGAAATTGTTGACCTGAGTCCCCCACAGCTCAACATAACAGCATGTCAGCTGGCTCCTTAATAGGACTTGTTTCTCCATTTATTCACATCTTTTTTATTTTTCCTAAATTACATTGTATAATTCTTTGTAGCTACATATCTCTAGACAGAAGTCTAGGGGGCTGGGGAGATAGCTCAGTGGAATAAGTGCTTGCCTGGCAAGTACAAGGTCTTGAGTTTGATCCCTGGTACCACCAAAAAAAAAAAAAAAAAGAAAGAGAGAAAGAAAGAAAGAAGTCTAGTTATCATGAAGTTCTACCTGTGAATGAGATCTTTTTATTTCCTTATGTTTTGGTTGGTTATTATAAAAATGAATGCTAGTAATTGATTTCATATCCAGCAACTCATTAAAATTTTCCTTTGTCTCGCAACTTTTGGAAGGTGGAAGTGTAAACAGTTCACCTTGTCATTTAACAAGAATGTTTTACATTTTCTTTTTCCAATTCTTGTGCCTTGTTTCTTTTGCTTAATGCATTGGTTAAGACCTTTTGTCAAACAGAAATCCTCTTAGCTTGAATTTTTGTCTTTCTAAAAATATTTATTTATTTATTTGGTACAGGGTCTCAGTACACAGCTCAGAGTGATCCTTCGGTCTCAGCCTGCCCAGAACTGGGACTGCAGGGATATGCCATCACACCTGGTCTCAGTGGACAGTCTGGCGCACCCCGGGTTCTGGGGCCAGCATGGTATGTGGTACTGGGGATTGAACCCACATGTTTGCGCTTGCCAGGCAGGCACTTAGACTGCCAAGCTGTCTCCCCAGCTCAGTGTGGGATTTTTGAGAATTTTTATAAAGAATGTTTATTTGTTGTTTTTAGGGTTTTGTTTCGGAACCAGGGATTGAACTCGTGCTGGCCAGGCAAGCGCTTATTCTACTGAGCTATCTCCTCGGACCATTTTTAGGGGGTTGTTGTTGTTGTTTTGTTTCGTTTGTTTGTTTGTATGTGTGTGATTCTCATTAAACGTTTTATTCATGTGACCCCGGAACCCGGCAGACCCAACCCAGATAAACCCAGTCCGCCTGGCGACCCTCTTCGTGGCCCGGCCCGGGTGAAGCACTGCTGCAGGAAGGAAAGGTGCGGCCACGTGGTATCCAGGCTGGACAGGCACCTTGCTCACACAGCGTGTTTTTAGTTTTTTTGAGGCAGGGTCTGGCTGTGCAGCCTTGGCTGCGCTCAAACTCATGGCAGTGTTCCTGCCTCAGCCTACAGATGCTGAGATTACAGGCATGTGCCACTATGCCCAACACCATGGTGTTCAATTACTTAGTGCTTTTCTGTCTTTTGAAATGATCACAGAGTTTTTTTCATTTAATCTGATATATATTACATCTATAGATTTTTAAATATTGAACCATCACCTTCCTGTAATAAAATATATTTTGTTATATTTTAACATGGTGATTAAATTATTATTTTTTTATTTTAGCATTCATATTCATAAGACTGATTTCTTTCTTCTTGTAAATTGGCATAGATAGCTTTCACTTCTTTGAGTTTTAATGGGGATTATCAGTTCCATTAACATTTGATAAAACAAGGGCCAGACAAATAGCTGAGCGGATTAAAGCTCCTGCAAGCAGGCACAGTGACCAGGGGTTCGATCCCCAGGCCTGTCATGCCGGCCCTCCCCCAGGGCACGCTGAGACAGCAATTAAGACTGGTCAGGTGTGCCTGTAATCCCAGCTTTTGGGAGGCTGTAAATAGGTGGATCACTACAAGTCCAATCTAGTAGTGAGACCCTGAACACCCTGTAGACCCTTCCCTAAAATACCAAAAAAAAAAAAAAAAAAAAAAAGAAAGAAAGAAAATTTGGTAAAACTTTTTAAAATCATCTAGGCTTGGGCTGGGTATATAGCCCAGTCAGTGGAAGAGCATATGCAAGGTTCTGGCTTCAATCCCTAACAACCCACCAAAATCAAGTAATTCACCAATCAGTCAGTCAGTCAAAGCTTACTCTCTTGTTCATAGGCAAGAGACTTGAGTTTCAAATATAATTTCTTTTCACTCATTCTATAAGCATTGGTAGTCTGTTAGGTACACATCAGGTTCTATTCTCAGTGTTAGAGGTACAAGAGTGAATACAATAGACAATCCTGCTCTCTGGAAGTTTAGTCTAGCATGGGAAGGCAGACAATAAGCAAAACAAAGGAGTAAACCATATAGCACGCGTATGCCAAGAAGCTGTATCCTGTCTGAGGGCCAGCCACATAGTTCAGTGGATTAAAGCGCCTGCTTACGAAGGCTCAGGGACCAGGATTTGAGCCCCAGCTCAGGGACCAGGATTTGAGCCCCGGCTGCTGTGTGGGCCCCACCACCAGAGCACACTGAGACAGATTGAGACTGGGCATGGTGGTGCAGGCCTGTAATCCCAGTGCTTGGGAGGCTGAAAACAGGAGGATTACTATGAGTCCAATCTATGTAATAAGGCCCTATAGACCCTGTACTAAATACATAAAAATAAAAGTTTTAAAATACTTCTATCCTGTCTGAGAAAAAGTGGAACATTTACCACTATGTCCCTGAAAAGCTGCTTTTGCCTGAGTGGGGCAGAGGGGATTAAACTCAGGGCCTTTGCACTGAACTACATCCCCAGCCCTTCTAGTTTTGAGACAGGGTCTTGCTAAATTGCCCAGGAGGGCCTCAAACTTGCAATCCTCCTACATCACCTCCCAGAGTGCTGGGATTACAGGGATGCCCAACACACCCAGCCTTAGTTCTGTTCCAAAACTCTTGCCAAGTCAGGAAGACACGTTAAACTTTCCTGGACTCGACTGGACTGTCCAGGTAAATATTATCTAAAGAATACTGAGGGATGGCCACATAACTCAGCGGACTAAAGTGCCTGCTCTGGCAGACTCAGGCCCCAGGGTTCAATCCCCACCATGCCGTGCTGGCCCTGCCCCTGGGGCGCACTGAGCCAGTGATTAAGACTGGGTGTGGTGATGCATGCCTATAATCCCAGTGCTTGGGAGGCTGAAAGCAGGAAGATCATTACGAGTCTGATCTGTATAGTGAGACCCTGTACTAAATACATTAAAATAAATAAATTAATAAATAAAATAAAATAAAATAAAATAAAGGACATTTGGAGCTGGGCAAATGAGTATTATCTATGGAAACCACCTGTTTGCTAAGCTGCTCAGAATTCATTGGAATACTGGTCTTGCAGCGGAACAGAAGCAAGCTCATGATGCCAGTGCTCATGCAGTTTTATCCCACAACCTCCTTGCCTGCCATATTTTGGTGCAGAATGAAGCCTGGTGAAGGGAGTAAGTGCTAACAGCCCAGTTGGCCACCTCTGAAGGCTCCAAGTACTTCCTGGAAAATATTTATCCAAGCCAGCATGATTGAACCTCCTGAGTGTTAATGCTGTTAAGTCTGTGTTGCTTGTGGGCCTGTTGAGCAATGTTATGGCAGAGCGTGTGTCCTTCATGGATTTTGCCAGTGGTCCTGCTGGTGGGTGCATAACTCTAAAGATTTTGCTAAGGCGATGTTGACTTGCTTGGCAAGTGCAGGGTCCTAAATTCAATCCCTGGTACTG